>NC_141138.1:114353307-114505182 GCF_053477565.2 Lygodium microphyllum
TCTTAGAGTGAAAATACCACTTTCTCTAGTATGCCACAACTTTGGCTATGTGGCTTATGTCCTTTGTGTAATAGCCTCTCCTTCTTTTGCATTTCCAAGATGGGCTCCTCTCAGGGGCTCCATGTATCTTGCTATGTTGTGGGCAATGTCAATAAAAAGGTCAAAGTATGTACCAAACGCTTGGATGGATCGATGATAGAATCTACACTAGATGGTGAGAGGATTGGATAATGGATCTTGCAAGGAAACACTAAATATATAAAGCCTAAGGCTAGTTACATACCAAATGATGAACGCTCACTTTGTAAGCTTTAACCAAACATTTATTTAAGGGTTGGGCATCTGCAATACTTTACACACTCAAGTGGACATGACATATTGTTTACCTACTAAACAAGTGAACTCCTTGCCCACTTTTGGACTAGGAGTCTCCCTTGCCCACTTTGCAAAGTGGCGAACACGGGTGTACTTTTTGCATTTGCAACCAATCGAAATATTTATAAGTCTTGGGAAATATTAAACTTATTTATAAGACATTCCATATCAATGTCTTGGGAAATAAAGATACAGCCAAGGATCTTATCACATGGGATGCTTGTCTTGATGTTGGAAGACAGTTTCTTCGTGGTGTGATAACTTCATTGCATGCTCGATTTCATGACTTGGAGCTTTTTGAGGCTACCAAAATCTTTAGCCCTAGAGACTCTCTAGAGGATGTACTTGGTATTTTCAACATGGGTGCTATATGGATTAGGCCATTGTTGGAAAAGTTTGGAGATATAGTGAATGTGAATATGTGTAAATTGCAAAAGAGGAGTTCATGGAAAAACTGAAGAGAGCATGTCCTGGAAAGAGTATGCATATGGCATGGCAGTTTTGTGCACATGATATTGAATGGGATCGGTCTTTTGGTGAGATGAAGAAGCTTTGGCGTGCTTGCTTGGTTATTGTTGCAAGCACAGTCAATTGTGAAAGGGGATTCTCCAAGATGAACCGGGTCAAGTCAAATGACCGGAATCGATTGAGCTTGGAGAATGTTAACAAGCTTATGTTTCTTTCTTACAATGGCACACGAGATCCAAGAGAGGTAGATTGGGACACGATCTACTCTACTTGGGATAGCTTGAAAGCTCATCGGGATGTTGATATCCATATCACAAGTTAGATAGTTGTGCTCTCACTATTCTATCACATGTATGGACTATTCCAATTTCTTTTCTTTATTGACTTGAGATTTGAAAGTTGTTATTTTGCATACAATTCAAATAAAAAGATATTAACATTGTTGTTAAAGCTTGTAAGAATACAAAGATTTATGTCTCATATATTACTTTGAAGTTTCTTGCCAAAGATACATGAAAATAGATTTGATTACATAATTCATCGAGGCTAGATAGTAAAGGCTATATCAATGATTCATAATAGAATTGATTAAATGAAATATGTATAATAAAAATCGAAAGGAAAATTTGTATTGTACATGAATTAGAATTTTACCATTGTTGAGTGATTTTGATTAAAAAGATTTCTTACATAAATTTTAGATTTTAAAAAGTAATATTTATTGGACACATCATTAGAAGGCCATATTTTCAAAAGTGACCTTCAAGTGGAAGGGCAAGATCATAGAGAGACCTTCAGGAGAAAATATGCACTAGCCCTTCAAAAATGAACAAAGGTCGCCCCGGGGGGTGCCTCAAGGTGTTATTTGAAGTTTGGGCTCTAAAGTAGTAGAAACGTTAAAATAAAGGTAGAAAAGAAGCACGTGTTTGTCGACTTTTTTGGTTGAAATACGAGAGGCGCAGGCTAATTTGGATCTCTCTCTCTCTCTCTCTCTCTCTCTCTCTCTCTCTCTCTGGGGCGTCTGCCCAAAGCATAAGCACACTGGGCTTTAATTCTTCATTTGGACCTTCATCTTCATTTTTGCACACAGGAGGCCCTCTCAATCCTCTAGTTTTAGAGGCGCAAACCCCAGCAAACCATGTTGCCACCAGCAGCACCATCATCATCCTCATCGTCATCGTGTGTTAATTTGATCAATAAGATCGTCACAACGCTATTGCTTCTGTCTTTCCATCGTTTCAGAGGTGCGCTCTAATTATAGCAGCTGCTATTCGATCGCACTGCAATACACACTGCGTGGTCTGCATTTGAATTAAGTATTATTAAGCCTTCCGGTTCTGCAGAATGTACAATGCAGTTGGGAGAGGTTGTATCATTGATTGTGTAGTTTTTCCTATTTTTAAATCTCTGTGGATTGATTTGATCATCTCTAGGCATTCATTTTTATCTGCATGACTTCCGCTTCTGCGTGTGGCTATGGTTTCATTGAGACGTCTGTGCGCCAATTTTTGCTGGGGAAATAATCTGCAGCAGTTCTGGTGTTATGGATTAATCAGCGAATATGTTCTAATTTTCCTGTGCATCATCATTCTTGATGGATACTGTATATGTTGATTTTGCTGTGGTATCTGCATGTTGATTTTGCTGTGAAGGTTTTGGGATACCCATCATTCTGTGTTCCGTCTTTAATCATCCCGGCTTTGATATTCATGGTTTGGGCAGGTGTGCGCTCTACCACATTCATAATTGGCAACAGCTGTGGATACACCATATGGCCGGGCATCCTGTCGAATGCAGGCGTGCCGCTGCTTGCGAACGGCGGCTTCACCCTCGCACCCGGGCAGTCCATGAGCATAGACACCCCAGCTGGCTGGTCGGGGCGGTTATGGGGCCGCACAGGGTGCAATTTCACCAGCAGCAGCAGCACGGGGGGGGCAAGCTCTGTCGCATGCGCATCAGGCGACTGCGGCGGGCGGCTGGAGTGCGAGGGCACTGGTGCTACACCCCCCGTGACATTGGTGGAGTTCACGCTGCAGGGCGGTGCGGGGGGGTCGAACCAAGACTACTATGATGTGAGCTTGGTGGATGGCTTCAACCTGCCGGTGACGGTGGTGCCGCAGGCGGCCGAGTCAGGCACATGCGGCGTGGCGGGCTGCAGCGCGGACATCAATGCGGCGTGCCCCGCACAGCTGCGGGTGTTGGCCGAAGGCGGGGGCGGGGTGGTGTCATGCAAGAGCGCATGCCTGGCGTTCGGGGAGGCGCAGTACTGCTGCGACGGTGCGTACGCGAACCCGGACACCTGCCAGCCCACAGACTACTCCAAGATATTCAAGGCAGCTTGCCCCCATGCCTACAGCTATGCCTACGATGATCCCACCAGCACCTTCACATGCATCGCCCCTACCTACGTGATCGACTTCTGCCCTGCAGGAACCCCCTCCTCTTCTAGGTAATGTAAAAATCCTAAATTGACGACTACTGGAAATTGCTATTTTACCGCTTTTGGAATTCTACCAATTTTATCTTTCTTTATTAGTTATTGGTGTCTTGTCATGGCATTCACGTTTCACCATCTCCCCGACCATCTTGCCTCTCACCCACCACCTCATTACGTGTCCTGCATTATACCCCTCTATATATATATATATACATATAGTAATATCCAGTTCTATCTGCTCTTCCATGCCAGCTTCATGTCGTGCAACCTCCTCACTTCCATCTCTCCAAAGAAAAATCCACCTAACACCTTCACAAGCTAACTTTGGCATTTGCAAGACCTCTTCTTATAGGTTACACATCGCATCCTGTGCCATTAGGCTGTCCTTATTCTAGGCATTGCACTTTGTATCTTTGAGTCACTCCATATCCATTCATGATAACCTTAGGTCCCTTTGACTGAGAGCCTTCATAGCATATGAAAGACCTTACATATAGCCTCTAAGCACTTGCTTTGTGCGCATTGCACTTGTATATTTGCAATACTTGTATACCTTTTTATAATAATCCCTTGGATCTCTCAAGAAGAACCTTAATACCGTGTGAAAGCCTTAGGGTTTTAAGCTATCCATATAGCACGCCTTAGGGCGTTGAAATGTTTATACATACTATATATGCATTGGCATTGAGCCTCTTTATTCATGGTTACTAGTACTTATAAATAGTGTTATTGTACTAGGTACTTGTACTTATTATTATTGTAGTATCTCGCCTATTAAAATCAAAACTTTTCACCTACCTCAAGTAGTGTCAACAATATGCTCAACTCATGTGCAATCCATGTGTTCTATTTTCTATGTACTCACTTCTTGTGTAGAGGTCTATTTTTTGGTTCTCTCTCTTTCCTTTTCAATTACCCCACAATTTTATATTTATTATGCTTAAGCATATGTATGAACTCCCCGTAACCTTATGATGTGATGAAAGGCCACATTTGGGTGTTAAATCCTAACCTTATGATGTTGTGAAAGGCCATATTTGGATGTTAAATAGAAGTTGAGGCATCCATTAGGCTCCACTTTTAGTTGCACTTTCAAGGTCCACACGGGACATGTGGGAGTTTTAATTCCATAGTGAAGCTATAAGCCTCCCTAAGGATTAACACTGATAAGAGAAACATTGCTTGTGTTGTGTAGTTACTAGCTACTACCTTGTCATAACTTAAGAACGAAGAGGAAAGGAGAGCAAAAGAGTACCCTAAAAGTGAAAGGATGGCATAGATTAGAGCTTTTGAAGATTGTTGTCTGCCTTGTGCTTAATTCCCATGTTGGTATTGTACCTTTGAGAGGTGGTTAAAAGGCAAGGCAAACTAACTTGGAAAAAGACCATATTTTCTTGTGCGTTTGAAGGAACAAGGTAGTTTTCTAAGGAGTAAGCCAAGAAAATGGCATGTAGAAACCAATAATATGGCACGCAAAAACTCGAGTAGATCAAGACTATGACCTGCAAAATCTGCAAAGTTGTGATTTGCAAAGGTAGGAGAATGGGAGTGGAAAAGTGAGTGCCGATGGGTTATAAGAGAGAGAAAATTATAACCAAAGGGGAGTGTTAATGTGACTATACTTGGATGAGAAATGTAATGGTTAGTAAGTGTGTAAGTAGATGGTTCTCTTTAAAGAAATGCTGGGCGTGAATGTAATAAAATTTGAGTGTGCTCTATTCCTTGTTTTTTCTTTTGGTAAAGAGGAAACGTTTGAGATGTGTGTGGTAAAAATATTTATTTATTTTTTATTAAAAAGGGAAAAAGTGTAGTCATATAGATACGCGACTTGGGCTGAGATGTGTGAAATGGATGCAGTCAGAAGACGTCCACGACGACAAGTGGGCCCGCCAGCGGCACTCCGGCCACGTCAACAACCAGCGACAGCACAACAATGCCGGGCTCTCAGCAGGCCTGGGGCACGAGTTCAGGCCACGTGGCTGCCACATGGAGGGGAGCAATGGCCACGCTGGCGGTGGGCCAGGTGGTCCTTGCATTGCTGTTGCCGTTGTGGAGCCGTCGGTGCTAGCGACAGGGAAACCGTCGGCGCACGTCATTTTTGAAAAAAAATAAAGGGACCCAGAATAGTCGTTTATTTTTATTTAAGTTGTAACTGTGTGTGGGGTCTGGTGAGGCCCGGGAAGAGGAAAAATTGAAAGGTCGGAATCAGGATCGTGATGAATGATGCGTGATCATGACGGATCGTGACGCATGCATATACGTCCACCTTACCGCTGGCCATCATTTGATGTGAACCTGCCCTAAAGATGGAGACATCCAAAAGGGCGTAGGGACCAATCCATTATCCCCGCCTCCTTTCTTAAGGCTCCTTCACACCACCGCCCTCCCATACATTGTCCAAGAAGCTCAAAAAATCCAAACGAAAACTTTCCAAAAGAACAAGAGCAAAGGCCCCCCCCCCCCCCCCCCCCCCCCGCGTTTTCCCAACAGGGAAAACAAAACCCTTCATTATTTTGGTCATTCTCATCAACCTTCATACATCTACCGCTAGAAACTCATCCCTTCACTCCTTTGGTAATACTCCCCACTTCCATACCTCTAATAGGCAACCCATCCACCTCATCATAATAGATACCCATCCACCTCCTCAACCTCTTCTTCCGACGTAAATTTGCTCCCAAATTCAAACCTTGTGATCACAACATCAACACGCCTCTTCAATCAATGTGGTCGTGCTCCCAACCTCCGATTTGATGAGGAAGACAATCAAATCACTAGGTATTGCTCTGTCCATGTATGATGCTGTGACACTTTTGACTTCCCACATACAATTATTGTACATATTTCAAGCCCATTGAGCTTTGTGATCCCCATAAAATGTAAGCATTGGTGTCTCTTTTTTGTAGAATACCCAAAGATTAAATATTTGAGATTTGTTGTACCTAAAATATAACTTTTTAGAGCTAGTGTGTCATTGCCTCTCATTATTCTTTACTTTTGGATACCACCTATAACATCAAAATGTAATTAAGTTAATCTAAATTTGTACCTTATTATTCTTTACTTTTGGATATTACCTATAACATCAAAATGTAATTAATGTTGTCTGTTTCTTTACTTTTGGATGTTGCAGATAGCATCAAAATGTCATTAAGTTTGTCCATCCTTTTAAAATTGAATGGCCTACAACCCATGTGATTTTGGCATTCATTATGACAATGAAAAATGTATTTTGTGCACCTTAACTTTTTTCAAGATTGTTATCTAAATAGTAACCAAGTGCTAGTTTTATAACTTTGGCTATAATGTAAATGTTTGTAGGAAGTGAATGCATTTTCTAATGAATATGTTTGTTGGATGTGAATGGCTTTTCTATTGAAGGAGAAAGGAAGTAAGACAAATAGTACCAACAAATGCGAACAATTTATTTTTCAGAATTCTCACCAACGTAATGATTGCTCCAATTGATAGTAATTAACAAATGTAGTTTTTATCCAATACATTTTTTTGTGAGCATTTTTGCATCCCAATAATGACTAGCAAAGCATCTCCAAATTCAATAATCATGATGACCTCCATCGGATCCTATATAAGCTTAAGATTCAATAATCAACTATTAGACATGCATGTTTCTTTCTAGATATACAATGTTCTCATAGATCATGCTTACATCCATGTATTGGTTTCTAGATATATAATGTTATGATAGATCATGCTTACATCGATGTATTGGTTTTAAATATGACGTTTTGTACCACTTGAAGAGTTCTTTACCACTTTCTCATTTTCTATTATTGAAGTGGGCCAATTTAGAAACTTTTTAGTACATAGTGCTTTTCTCGGGGGGTTCACTATATATATATTCTTTATATAACGTGCGCTTATGGCCTATTTATAAATATCCTAATCTGTGAATTTTTCTTGAATAAAAAACAACCCTTTTCTATTCAATCTGTAAGTAACCCCTTTATATGATACCCTTCTGTATGTAAAAAATGTATAAAAATGGTATTTTAAAAACCCCTTATTTTGAACTCACGTTATATATACATATATTAATGAGTGACCCCCTCGAGGTGCTTTTACTACCATTCATCTTGTCGATTCAAAAAATTGAGGGCTAAGGAGAGTACTTATTACTTGAGTTTTGAAAAGATATTTATGCTTCATTTTGGTTCATTGATTTAACCAACATTTATGTAGAATGTTTGAAGTTGGTTCAATGGTTTGGAGGCTCTCATATCAAACTTAGCTACTCATTCAGGGGGTTTTGAACCTTGTTGCTCTTTCTTTTAAAAAATCCTTAGAAAAAGAATAACCCACTTAGTAAGGTGAGGGGGTGCAAGGTACGTGGTTGTGTTCTCTAGTACATAGCCCAACCTTAGCATGCTACCATATTTTGGATTTGTGTGAACACACTTTAGACCATTGGGACACTTTTTTCTCTCCCCATGTCTTTTTCATCGATGCTATATACGTGTATATGTGTGTGTGTGTGTGTGTACACATTCTCTCTCTACACTTTATGGTGTGTGCTCTCAAGCTTCTTCTCCTCCATGCTATATGTGTGCATTCATGTTACCCTAAATCCATCATTTAGTATTAGAATGGGCTTTGAACTCTTGGGTAGAGTCATCAAAATATCATACACTTCATCTCCTCTAATTGGGATGATATATGACAAGCATTTATAAGTTGACTAATACTGCAGGTCATCTAAGGGCTTCAACATACGCTATTCATCCTTTTGTATAGACTGTTTTGACAATGTCCATTTTTGCATTAGGTAAGGCCTTTTACTATATATTCCATGTTGTCTTATATAGCACATGTTAGTTTTGTGTAGATTTTTCTCTCTACAACAAGTATATCAAAAGTCAATGGCTATGGCTAGCAATTATGATATATTTCATATGTTGGCTATTGAGGACAAGTTGGATAGAATCAATTGTCCACACTATGGGCTTATACAATGTGTCACATATTGGGTGCAAAAAGGTTATAGAACATAGTGTAGGAAACCCATGTATGCCTTATTATAGTTGCAAAAGTTGTGGAAGCAATGAAAGAGTGTTGTTGAATGCTTGTGCCTCAATTACACTATATATTAAATATCCTAATATCCTATACTTTCGATCATACCAAACATCTAAAGAGGCTTAGGATACACTTGCACATTTGTATCAGGAAAGAAATGAGGCTTGCCTTGCTTACTTGCATAAGTAGAGAGTGAACACATAATAAAGGTGAATCAATGGCTTATTTTTTATAAAAGTCAAAGTTCTTGAGGAGTATTTAATTGTTGCAAATGAGATTTTGCTAGATAGTTCACTTGTGCAAACTATTCTCAATTATCTCCCTAATTCTTATGAGTTTTATGTCTAGTGTTCATTCAATAATGAAAGGCAATCCCAATTCTTTGTCATTTGATGAGTTAGTTTTTATTTTGTTGCAAGACAATCAAACTCTATAAAATGAGTCTATTGTGTATATTATACATCAATATTTTATGGCTAGTCAAAAAGGTAAAGGAAAAGCCACATTTTTTACAAGTCATTAAAAATATGCAAAAATTGTTCAAGTAAATAAGGCTTACAGGGTTAAGAAGAAAATTGAGAGTAAAATATTTTGCAGGTATTATAAGTCAAGACTTCATGACATTAAGGACTATTCTAGATTGGCTACTACAAATGAGACTAAGAAGAAAGAGATTACAATGTTTGTCATACCTCTCCTAATTTTAACTATACAAATATTGTGCATGATAAAGAGTGGGTATATAATGTAGTGTCGTGGATTTTTGCAGGATAAAGAGTGGAAATTTGGTGTTTAACCTAGTTATGAATTTGCAATAAAGTCAAATCACTTTTCTTTGAGTTTGCTCCTAAGGGTAATACTATCACATCTACCACCAACTTCTCTATTCTTATCAAATGAGTTGGTAAAATTATGTTCCCTACTATTAGGAATAGTACTTTCATAGTTTTAGATACTTCATGTGTGGTACCAAAGATTAAAAGAACTTGCAATTTTCTACATTGGCCAAGATTGACTTGATTGCCAAATTTATGAAGGGAGTGAGCCTTGAAGTGGAAGCATGGAGCGAAAGCAAGAGCTATGGTGGAAGGAGCAAGATCAAGAGAGAGAAAGAGAGACACAAGATGTGGGAATTCTAACAATTGCAATGTGTGACGGCCTTCCCATTATTCAAATGCCATTGAAACAATAAAGAGTGAAGTGATAGTGATGGGGGTCCACCACTTGCAAGGTACATCTGTGCAGGTAACTAACACACGGTGTGGGTATTGTTTGTGTAATTAATACACGGGCGACTAGGGGCATGCACCTTTATTCCCAACAACCTCCTACTTAAAGGCGAGAATGTATCCCTACTAGCGAAGAGAGAACAAGAAAAAATGACAAAGTACAAGTGTACATAGACTACAATAAGATGAGAAAAGACGTTATCTCATCCAATGCATATCAACTTCCTAGAAACGGCAAAACGCTCCACTAAGAGACTTTTCGTAAGCAGATCTACATGATTTTGGTTAGTTGAGATCTTTAAAAGCTCAATAGACTTGTCCTCAATAACTACTCTAATAAAGTGGTAGCACACCTCAATGTGCTTCATCTTCACATGGGAGACCGGATTCTTAGCCAATTGAATAGCACTCATAGAATCTGAATGCAATGTAGGGACCACATTAGTAATGCCAAGGTGTGGACAGTCTAACCAAAGAGCCTCATTGCAAGCCTCAGTGGTTGCAACATACTCTATCTCTATAGTAGATAGGGCAGTGCATTTTTGCACCTTGGATATCCAAGAAATAACACCTCTAGCAAAGGTGAAGATATAGCCAGAGGCGGACTTTCTGGTATTTGCATGTCTTGCATAATCAAAGTTAGTGTACCCCACGGCTCCTATATCCTAGCCACCATAACAGATGCACATAGCTATTGTATCCCCTTCAAGTACATCATGATACCCTTAATGCCATTCCAATGTTTTTTGCTAGGTGTAGCCATATACTGTGCCACAACTCCCACTACAAATACTATGTCAGGGCGAGTAGCTATCATAGCATACATCAAACTTTCCACTTCGGATGCACAAGAGAACTTGGCTATCTCGGTCTTTTGCTCATCATGCTGTGGACAATCAACATGACTAACCTTTATATGAGAAGATAAAGGATAACCAATAGGCTTAACATCCTGTAGATGAAACCGCTTAAGGAACTTTTGGGTATACTCCTTCTGTAACAAGTAAAGGAGCCCCTTAGAGTGATCGTGCGTGATGCACATCCCTTGGATATGTGAGGCATGTCCCATGTCCTTCGTCTCAAAGCTGTTCTTGAGCTAACCTTTCAAGGCATCCAGCTCATTATGAGCACTCCCAACAATTAACATGTCATCCATGTAGAGTACCAAAATAATAAGGCTACCATCATGAGCCTTCTTTGTGTATAAACACAAACCTATATCACTACGAGAATATCCTTGTGAATGCATAAAAGCATCAAACTTATGGTACCATTTTCGAGGTGCTCACTTAATGGCATAAAGGCTCTTTCTGAATCTCCACACTGGGTGGTCCCTCCCAAGTTTTGCAAAGCCCTTAGGTTGCTCCATGTAACTCTCATCATGCAAGAAGTCCCCATAAAGAAAATCCATCTTGACATCCATCTGATAAAGATCCAAGTCAAGTTAAGCAACCAAAGCCAGTACCAAGCATAGGGTATTTATCTTCACAATAGGAGAAAAAACTTCATCAAAGTTCACACCATACTCTTGTTTGAAACCCTTAGCAACCAATTTGGCCTTGCATGCAGGCTTAGGGTGTCCAAGGGTACTTTTCAACTTGTATACCCACTTGCATTGCAAAGCACGCTTTCTGAAGGGAGCTCTCTCTCTCAATTGCCAAGACCCACAGACCACTTATTGCTTCAAGCATTCTAGGCCGAGCACTAATGGCTACCTCTCACATAGTTGACGCACTATCTATCTCTACAGGTGTAGTGAGCTTACCTCCATGCCGATCGAGTTACCTCCTCTCTCACGCACTTCGGTAGCTCCACAATCCAAGTGCAAGCTCCATCCCCAGAGGTATCCTTGGGTTCTCATCCAGTGGTGTTTCCGTCATGACAGAGGAAACTTGGTATTCCTGTCACTTCCTCCATAATGGTTCTTTGTGGGGTTGGTGGTCTTGTGGTGACTTGGATATCAAACGCTTCTAGACCTTGACCTGTGTCATTCTGCATCCACTTGTCACTTCGTGAGAGTATATGCTCACTTGCGTTAAGTACATCAAACCAATGCAATCCTGTTAATACATAATTTTTCAGAATGCTATGATGCCTATCTCATTACTTGTTAAGATCGCATACATTAATGGTAGGTGAAGGAAGTGTGTATAAGTGGGGATCTTGCCCCTTTACTCATCAAGAACAAAAAGTTATGGCATGATGACTTGTCAAGCTTCTTGTACATCATAGTGGCTTAGTCGATAGGTACTAGGCGGGGTGAGTCCGGTTGGCTAGGCGATTGGGCTGATGCTAGTGCAGGGCTCCCGTGAGGTTGGGCAGGAAACATGTCGGCCGGGACATGAATGGTGTAGTCCCGGGTCGCGACCGTTTCCAAAATGTCTTTAAACAGTTCATTAAATTCTTCCCTGTCCTGGGCCGCCGTTTCTGCCCTTGAGCATCTGGTGCCCGAGCGTACGTTGGGGGTTTGTGCCACTGGTGTTGCCACATTGTGTGCGCCTCCTTGAGCGTCCGCTCCCTGGCCCGCGGATTCTTCGGCCTTCATCCGGGGCAGTGTCGCTTGGGGCCGCGTTTCTTGGCGTACCTTTTAAGAGTGGGCATGTAGTGCACTGGCAGAGGGGCATGTGCTGCATGTTCCCGTCGGCTGCGGAGAGCATCCTTGCAAGCTAGCTGCCCTTGGTTCTCCATGTTTTCCTCGCGGGGGGCCTGTAAGATGCGATTCAAGGATTAGGATTTGTCACATGATAAGACCATTCATATGTAAGGGATTATAGTGCAGGTTATCAAGCGCATAGGATGAGAAGGGGAGGGGTGGGGCATGCAGTGTTGTTGTAGAGGGATGGCCCTCGTGATATATATTTAGCCTCCTACCATTAGCAGATCTTGGTTCACGCCGAGTTATGTCGGCTGGCGGTCGTGGATTTAGGCAGGGCTCCTCCTCAGAAGGATAGATCGGAAAGGGAAGAAGGTGTATAGAAAGGGACTACACCCTGTCTACACCATCAGAGTTGTTGGTCAAGGCTTCCTATGGTGGTAATGTGGGTTGCATGCCCTTCACTTGGAGGTGGGGATGGTCACATGGCTTTTAAATGCGTGATGAGAGGAGGACTTGAGGAGCTTAGCCTGTCAGACCCAACTCTTCTCCATGCGCTTGACTATCATAGCTTGTGTGTGTTGATATTGTTTATACACGGTGACACACAAATCAATGTTTATTTATATACATATTTGTAAATCCATGTCACTTCACGAGGATAAGAACCAATTGCAGAACTCGGGGTTGTACTGGAGCGTGGCACATGCATCTAGCACTCGTGCCAGCTTACTTAGTACCGACAGATATTTTGCGACATCGAGCAGTATGGACCCTTGTCCGAGTCTACTGGCAACATGTAACTCCTCCTTAGTGAGAACCTTATTAAACAGAGAGTTTTCTTGGCTAGGTTCAGCCAAGTTCGTACCCCGAATGGCAGTCAGCACACAAAGGGAAGTTGGTGCCACATAGGTTGGGTCTCTTTGAGACCGCCATTTGGCCAATCGCTCCTCAGATACTGTCATGATCTGAGCTCCTAGTTCGGCCATTGCAACGCAATTTTCACACCAACGCTGTTCAAATTAACTTCGGCCCTCTGTTAGTCACTTTAGTTGCTCTATCTCTAAGAGATTTGGTTGGTAGAGCACATCATTGAACGTGACAGTTAAGCGCACTTCGTTGGCTTCCTCGTCAAAGATGAGTCGCATGCGTTCATGCAGGAGCGTGTCGTAGTGCTCGTTAAGATGTTCTTGCTCTTCCCAGGATAGAGGAAAGGGCAAGTAATCTCCAAGCTGCTTCTTGGGGATTGTGCCCACGTCCGTAAGAATGTAGACTCATGCGAACACCTTGAGCTTGGCATCCAACTCAGCTAAGCATTCTGCGATACTTCTATGTTCAACGAGGGCTTGCTCGGTTGCCATCTCATGCAAGGTTCTAGGAGTTTGTCTAGGCTTTAGCATAGCTAGGGGTTCAGGCCTATGTGAGCAAGATTGGTCAATGCGGTGAGTTTGACCCTAAGATAAGTAGGTGGTACTATGTCTTCATCTTCCAGGTCTTGGCTTGTAAATTTAAGCCTTCTGACAGATGCCTTGTCCCTAATTGCACAGTCAGACGTGGATTCTCTACTGAGGTCTTGGGTCGTTTGTGCAGCGCTGCTCAAGGTACATCTATTGTCAAGACTGTCATGTCTAGTCATCCTCGCATTGATAGCTTGATGATGTTGCATTCTGCTTCGACTAGACGCAGTTTGAACACAATGTACATGTGTTCTCGTGGTGTGGCCTTTTTGCCCTGGATGGCTAGATTGGCCCGTTGAGGTTCTAGGGTCTTTGTTTCTCTTTGTTCGGGTATGGGCTTTTGGTTGCTCTTTTACAAGTGAGGATCCATGCTCGTGTAGAGCCATTACTACACTAGGGTCAAATTTGGAGGACTTGTCACGACGCACGTTTCCCCTCCAACCTACTTGGGGGAGGTGCGGAGGGGGCAGAGCCCCCTCTGCGGGGGTCCGGGGGGGCAGTCCCCCCCGGCCCGCAGGGCCGTTACGGTAAAAGCCATGCACAATTTGGAGGACCGTTTATAGCCAAATTTTGAACTACGTGCTCTAAATTTTAGCCCAGTGATGGATCTGTGATGTGCCTTTAGCTCTATATAGCCTTTGGGGCCAATCTCAGGGTTTAGATGCGTCAAAATTTGTGTTCTGGATACATGTCCGATTTTCACGAATCCGATTATCAGAATCGAACGTCCGATTTTGGGTTGGTCCGATCGACCCAGTGGTCCGATTTTGGTCACGTCCGATTCTGGGAGTCGGATCGAAAAAGTGGTCCGATTTTCGGAGTGGTCCGATCGGTCCAGTGGTCTGATGCTGGACTGGTTCGAGTGGTTCGATCGGACAGGATGGTCCGATTGGACGATTGTCCGAATGTCCGATTCTAGACTGGTCCGATTCTGGACTGGTCCGATTGGTCCGAACATCCGATTCTCAAAATTGGATGTCCGATTCTGAGACTTGGACATTGAATCAGGTGTCCGAATCCGCCGACCTGAACGCTCTTTCGAGCATGAAATCATCCAAAATCTTAAGGTATTGCTTATTGTAAGCTACAAGATTCCACAGGAATGATGCTGGAGTGATGGGGAAGAGATCTATATAACTGGGATAGCCAATAAACTCCAAAATGCAAATTAGCAAACGAATCAAACCCTCATGCCTTGTTATGACAGCAGAAACCCTGATGCTTGTTTTTCTTTTTTTTCTTTGTTTTTTCCTACCCTAATGCACCCAAATCACAAATACATACCTACACTACTTCATTCCACAACAGAAATCTCAAGAAAGCAAAAAACCTACTTGCCAAGGAGATCGAATACCATCTTCAATCCCCTCGCTTCCTACCTATCTCAAGCACCGATTCAGGGAAAGCCCTTACTTTGATGCTCGATTCGAAGCGCGCAAGCACTCAAGGCTTGAATCCGTTGGTCCCGGCAACGGAACCAAAATGTTGGAGCTTTCGCTCAACCGCCAAGACCCACGAACCGCTTATTGTTCAAGGGTTCCAAGCCGAGCACTAATGGCTACCTCTCACATAGCTGACACACCATCCATACCTACGGGTGTAGTGAGCTTATCTCCATGCCGTTTGAGTTACCTCCTCTCCCGCGCACTCCGGTAGCTCCACGATCCAAGTGCAAGCTTCAAGCAAGCTCCATCCTCAAGCTCCACGCTCCAAGCTCCATTGCCGCGAGCAAGACAAGAGAAGAGAAGAAGAGAGGAGAAGATGGAGAGCTTCTCCTCCTCGGTCCCTCACACTCACTCCCTCCACTCTCACACTCCCTCTCTCAAGCACAAGCTGAAGCAAGCAAGAAGAAGAAGAAGAAGAAGAAGAGGAGAGCTACTTTTGGCCACACACAATAATGAGCTTCTCATTCACTTTTCAACTTTATATACAAAACCCTAAATCCCTTTTGGGTGGTCATCCCCTTTTCCTCTTTTTTACATGGCCGGCCATAGCCTAGGCCCTTTTTCCCATTGTCCTTCTATCTTCCTAGCTTCCTTTCCACCACCCATCTACATTTGCAAATTGCACGAGTGAGAGCCCGGCGCTCCTTGAATTAAACCATGATGCACTTGTGCTCTTTTACAAAAGTTTTGACTTGCGCTTTTCCTTGTGCGCCTTTCTCCCTTATTTAGGACTCTTCTCCTTGTGCATCTTTGTCTTCCGTTTCTCTTTTCCTTGGCCTTTGTCTTTGTCTTCTGCTTTAGCGTTTCCGGATTTTCCACCTTCGTTCATTTGAGGGTTAATAAGTGCAAAAAGGAATTGTGCAAATGGGTCAAGGTGACAGGTCTAACCATAGGCGAGACAAGCTCCCTCGGTATGTCCTGCCCTTGATATGCCCTGAACAATTGTGGGGGATGTGTAGAGGGCTAGGGGACTAGGGACAGATCCAGTCGACCAAGGTCACTGGGCATACCTAATTTGAGGACCCCTAGGTGTCGTGCTGTGATTGTGAGTGTTATATATATATATATATATATATATATATATATATATATATATATATATATATATATATATATATATATATAAAGAATAACATAAGTACAACTATTGTAATACGTTGAGGCTATCAGCCTTTCAATTGGATTGGGAACTGTTGAGATTCAAAGACTGTGAAAAGGGATATTACAGCGATGATTGTGTCCTAGCCTCATTGCTAGAGGAACAGTTGTTGAGATGGGGAGATACACTGGAGATTTTGTAAAACCTCTTTGTAACATGCGATGTTGGTACAATTGAGGTAATAGCTGCCGTGAGTGCCAGGTGTAGAGTTTAACCCAGAAAGAGAGAGTGGCCATGCGATTTTCGCTTTGGGCCATGCGATGTGGGCGATCGACAGGGGTGATTTTTGCTTCCAACGATGAGGCTTCCGTCATGGCTCTTTGTGAGGTTGGTGGTCTTGTGGTGACTTTGGCATTGAACACTTTCATACAAAGACTTTTGTCATCCTACATCCACTTGACGCTTTGTGAGAGTATATGTAAATCACATGTGTCAATTATGTAAATCAAGCTTTGGGCCATGCAATGTGGGCGATCGACAGGGGTGATTTTCGCTTCCGACGATGAGGCTTCCGTCATGGCTCTTTGTGAGGTTGGTGGTCTTGCGGTGACTTCAGCATTGAACACTTTCATACAAAGACTTTTGTCATCCTACATCCACTTGACGCTTTGTGAGAGTATATGTAAATCACATGTGTCAATTATGATGAACAGTTGCAACACAAAAATATATTACTTCATCTAAATACTATGGTGTTGAGTGCGATGCGTTTCATCTGAGCTTGTTAAAGACGTGCCATGCATTAGTAGTAATGAAAGTTTGTACAGTTGGGGGAGGCTTGCTCCCTTAACCACTTAAAGACAAAAAGTTGTGGCAAGATGGTGTTTGGCAAGAAGCTTATACAACATAGGGCCTATTCTATTTGTATGAGGCGGGGTGAATTTGGGTGGTCAGGCGATTGGGGCTGTGCCGGTGGTGGGCTCCTGGCAGGCTGGGCAGGGAAGACGCCGCCTGGGACCCAAAAGGTATAGTCCCTGGCTGCCTCGATCTCAAGAATGCCCCGAAACAATTCATCAAATTCCTTCTTGAATCAAGCTTCCTTCTCCTCCTTTGAGCATCTAGTGCCCGAGATTTTGGGGAGGGCCCACACGGCAGGGGTCACTACCCGTTGAGTGCTCCCTTGAGTCTTCATCCTCCTAGCTTGGGGGTCTTTTGGCTTGCATCCTAGGTGGTGTTTCTTGGAGCCTCATTTTGGCGCATACCTTTTGACAATTGACACATAGCGCTCTGGTGGAGGGCTTGTGCCGTATGCTCCCTTCGACGGCGGATAGCTTCTTTGCAAGGCAGCTGTACTGCGTGCTCCATGATAGCTACTGTGGAGGAACTTGCAAAATGTGAACCAAGGTTAGGCTTTGAGGTAGGGTAGGATTATTTGTATGGAAGGGATTAAACGATGGATTATCAAGCGTATATGAGGAGGAGTGCAGTGAGGTGAGTCATGCGGTGTTTGTTGTAGAGGGATGGCCCTCGTGATGATATTCGCTTTGCTTTGACTGCGGGGTATATTCCAACCATTAGCAGATCTTGGCTTATGCTAAGTTGCATGGACTAGTCATGATGGAGTGGAGCAGGGCTCGTCCGCGGAAGGACAGACCGAAAAGGGGAAAGGTGTATGGCTTCCTATGGTGGTAATGAGGGTTGCAAGCCCTCCACCTAGAGGCGAGAATGGTCACATGACTTCTGGATGTGTGGTGAGAGGAGAACCTAAGGAGCTTAGCCTGTCAAACCCAACTCTTCTCCCTGTGCTTGACTATCATTGCTTATGTGTGTTGATATTATCTATACAGGGTCACAAAACTCAGTGTTTGTTTATGTACATATTTACGAATCCATGTCACTTCATGAGGATAAAAACCAATTGTAGAACTCATGATTGTACTGGAGTGTGGCACATGCATCCAATACTCGTGGAAGCTTACTCAATAACAATAGATATTTTGCAACATCGAGTAGCATGGTACCTTGTTCGAGTCTATTGGCAACATGTAACTCCTCCTCAGTGAGAACCTTATCAGCCAGAGAGTTCTCTTGGCTAGTTCTAGCTAAGTCCCTACCCCGAATGTAAGTCAGTACTTGAAAGGAAGTCGGCATCACATAGGTTGGGTCTCTTTAAGACCACCATTTGGCCAGTCACTTCTCTGAGACCATCATAATTTGGGCTCCTAGTTTAGCCATTGCAATGTGGTTTTCAAAGCAATGTTTTTTAAATTGACTTTGACCCTCTAATTGTCCCTTTAGTTGCTCTATTTCTAAGAGATTTGGTTGGCAGAGCACATCATTGAATATTACGGTTAAGTGCAGTTCGTCAACTTCCTCGTCAGAGGTGAGTCGCATGCATTCATGCAAGAGCCTGCCATAGTGCTCGTCAAGTTGTTCTTGCTCTTTCCAGGATAGGGGAAATGGAAAGTATTCTTCAAGCTGCTCCCTAGGGAATACGCCCATGTCTGCAAGGACATAGACAAGTGCGAAAACTTTGAGCTTAGCATCCAATTTAGTTAAGCATTCTGTGACACTTCTATGTTCAATGAGGGCTTGCTTGGTTGCTATCTCATGCAAGGTTCTAAGAGTTTCCCTAGGCTTTAGCATAGCTAGGGGCTCATACTAGATGAGCAATATTGGTCAACTCTAGGATTGCTTATGTCCTCAGGGTTTCCATGTTTCTCCTGAGGCCTTGCTGCTATTGTGTCATGGTTCTCCTTGGATTTGACCAGTATAGTCTTGTCACCCTGTCGTGACAGTGTTGCATCCACTCTTGATTCGTCAATAATGGTTGCTTTGACTTATCAGAACACACGGATGTGTCTGAGGTTTCACCGCTGTTAGGAGAGATGGCTATGAGCTCATTCATGGGTGGACTCGATGCTTTATTAATTAGCTCTTCCACACTCTTGATCTCAATCTTCTTGGGGCCTACAACCACTTGCAACTCCCGTTGTTTCTGTTGTTTTGTTCTCTTTTTCTTGGGAAATTGCGCTGTCTCCTTTAAGGGTTCATGACCTTGAACTAGGTCTGATGCCAGGAGGCATATTCCACGGTGGATTCCGTGAGGTTTTACGGTGGATTCCGTAAACTTAGATGACCGGGGCTCATACGCAAAGAGGATTCTTTGTGCGAGAAGTTGATGGGGACGCCTGTCCTTTTCGGGCGTTTCATTAATTTAGTGTGTGCATGGGTGATTCCATAGCGGGTGATTCCGCAAAATGCATATTAAATTAATAAACGTTTATGAGTTTAGAGTGCGCACTCGTAATAAATTAAGGTTAGGATTTATTTCTAACCAGTTGATTTATTTATGTAGCTGAAGACTGCTAGGTATTCACTTTTGTCGGTTTAATTGTGTTATTTTACTAACGATTGTGAATGCTTCAGTTGATGTGTAGAGATAGCAGCAGTGGCGGAGGAAAGCATTGGAGTCTAGCGGGTTTTCGATCTTTGGACTATATTTTGATAGGCGCCACGCCTATATTTTGTTATGTCTATAGAGACATCGATTATTTATTATTATTTTGTATGCGCTTATGCGCCTGGATATATTATTTCTATTTGGATATTGAGATTGGGCGTGCCAGACACTATGGGCACCGTCCATTAGCTTTATTTTCTTATTTTTGGTAGAAAGCAAACTCAAAAGCTAAAAGCTTGTCATATTTTTGTAATTGGGCTATTTTTGAGCATAAAGATTGGAAATATACATTAAATACATGCTTTGTGAAGCGCTCACACAAGGCATGGGGGGAGATTGAACCCAATTTGTCTCTTGTCTCATGTCGTGCTTGCTTTTACATTGGTTTTTGTGCTAAAAAGTAGAGTACTTTGTTCTTGGGGACCTTCCGGGATTCACCACGTGAGCTATCTGCGTCCGATCTGCGCACCAGTGGTATCAGAGCGGAGCAGAGATCAAGGGCTTCCAATCGCTACCAATCTCGGGCAAAGGCGGAGCTCCAGGAACAAACGGCCTCTACAGTCAATCTCGTCGCGAACCGTCGATACAGGCAGACTTCTGGCGATCAAGAACCCCTATTTCCACTGTCAGATCGCGAAGGACCAATCTCTGCAGGTGGAGGACCACTTCCTCAACTCCATGAACAAGTCGTGATAAAACAGTAAGAAGCCATATCTTTTTCTTCAAAAAGCTTAGTTTAAAAGCTTAAAAGAAAGCTTAGGAAGCTTGGTAATCAAGAAGGAGACAAATCGACTTGCAAGAGGATCAGCCCAAAATTTTCGGCGGAAAAAACGGACCCCCCCCCCTCACGATCAAAAACGGCGGCCTGCTATTCCACCATTAAGCTCTTAAGCTTAATCAATAAGTCTAATTAAGCTAAATCATACAAATCTCTGCAAGTTACACAGGGCAGAGAAGTCAAAATACTCCGGGTCTCGCACTACAGAAGTCAAGTTTAGTAAGTCACTTGGAATCAAGTCCTGCAAGTTCTGCAAGTCGGCTAAGTCCAGCAAGTCAACAACCCTGCAAGTCTGCTAAGTCTGCAACTCTGCAAGTCAGACTAAATCAGAACTGACTAATGCTTAAAACTCATAGAAGACTTATTCGTTTGCAAAAACTCAGAACTGGAAAGTTGTTCGCAGCAAGCTGTTTTACCTATCTGCAAGTTCGTTGAAGTACTTTCAGCAAATGGAGACAGAAATATTTCAGAATTTCTGAAAATTGAAGAAGAAAATACCCAAAAATACATAGCCTTGTAACCCCAAATTTGAGCTACGCTCATCCCGCTAACTGATTTTGAGTGAGAAAGGTTTGTTGAGTTTTACAGGATGACTACCCCACATATGGATGATCCTATGGCTGAAGACGATCTACCCGAGCCTACCATGGAACAAAAGCTGGATCTTATCATGCTGCAATTGGAAGAAGAGCGAAGAGCTAGGCAAGCCTTGCAAGCGCAATTGACAAAGCTACAAGGAGCGTCCACTGATAAAGAAGAACCTCAAGCTGAAGATCTGATTCGCCGTACCATCGACGCCACTTTTGAAGCACAAACCATTCGCAAGGAATCCAAGATAAGTAAACGAAGTTTCAAGTTTCGCACTTTCAATGGCATAAGAGAAGGAAAGACTGTTTTATCATTCATTAGCCAATTTGATGACTATTTCCATGAGGAAACTTATCCTGAGAAAGATAAAATCAAGTGTGTTACTAATCATCTGATAGATAGAGCATCACTTTGGTGGACTGTAGTCCGCAAGAGTATAGAATGTCCTGCTACATGGGAAGATTTCAAGAAGAAGTTCATGCAAAATTTCCTACCACCGCAATTTCATGAGAAGGCTATTAAGCAATGGGATTTACTTCAACAACGCGATCGTGAGCCTATTCCACAGTATACAGAGCGTTTTTGGAATGCACTCCTACAGCTACGCATGCTTGAAGACGTACCAGAGACGACCCATAAGCGGAAGTACATGTATGGACTTCTTGGACATTACTACGCTGAGGTGAACATGTTCAAGCCTGCTACCCTTGAAGATGCCATCTCCTTAGCTCACGACACTGAAGATAAGTTACGTGGAAGAGATCGACGACCACAGCCATTCCAAGCAAACGGTAATTATGGATCTAAACAATTCAATTCAAATTTCAAAAGGTTTAATCCGGGTCGTTTTTCATCACCATCTTTCCGCAAGAATTGGCCTAAACCACCTGCATTACCCTCCACTGTCAATCCAAATCCTAAGCCTATTCCTCAAGCAAATCCAAATATACCCAGACTTCCAACCATTGCAAATAATGTGACCAAAGCCAAGCCCATCGTATGCTACAAGTGTCACCAACCAGGGCATCTCGCAGCAAATTGTCATTCAAAGAAACCATCAGCACATATCAACTACCTTGGAGCTATGGACGAAGACGAGCATGAGGATATGCCGGATTTCACTGAAGAAGAAGATGATCCTACTACTACTTCCGACACTTTACCAGGTATGCCTACTTTACATTCATTGTTGACTATGAAATGTATGGTGCATGGAAAAGAAAGAACTATACTGCATGATGACGGTAGTACCCATGACTTTATTTCAGCAAAATTGGTAAAAGAATTGAAATTGCATACAGTACCTACGCATTATCGCATAAAAGCTGCATTTTTAGGTACTAGGTACAATGGCACACAAGAAGTTCAAGATTTAGAAATTCAAATTGGTCCATATATTGAAAGAAGAAATTTCTTAGTTGTCCCATTACAGTCTAGCGACATTATTCTAGGAATGCCATGGAGACACCAACATAACCCCAATATAGATTATTCCACACACACAATGAATATTAATTTTCAAGGAAAATCTATTACATTATTTGGTATGCATGCATCTCATATGTATCCACTGCTTTCGCATACTCAAGCAAAACGTGCACTACGCAAGAACACTAAATCATATCTATCTCATTTGGGTGAATCAATTGCACGCAAAAGAAACTCATATGCACCCTAGGCATAAGGAATTTCTTGCATATTTTAAGGACTGTTTTGCAGAAGACCTACCACCAGGTTTACCTCCATCACGTCCAGAAGACCATAAGATTGACCTAATACCTGGCACACAACCACCTTGCAAAGCCCCATATAGGCACAATCAAATAGAGCAAAAAGAAATCCAGAGTCAAGTAGAAGAATTACTACATAGAGGTTTAATTCGACCTAGCAGTTCTCCATTCGGTGCACCTGTGCTCTTAGTCAAGAAAAAGAATAATACTTATCGGATGTGTATTGACTACCGAGCATTAAACAAGATCACTGTAAAGAATAGATATCCTATACCTAGAGTTGACGACCTTATGGACAAACTGCAAGGATCTTCTATATTTAGTAAAATTAACCTTAAATCTGGATATCATCAGGTGAGGTTAGATAGATCCGACATATTTAAGACTGCATTCAGGACACAGTTTGGCCATTACGAATTCTTAGTTATGCCATTCGGATTAACTAATGCACCTGCTACTTTCAGTAGAATGATGAACCGCATTTTTCTAAAATATCAATATTGTGTGATTGTTTTCTTTGATGATATTTTAGTGTTCAGTCAAAGTGAAAAAGAGCATTATGAGCATTTATCATTAGTTTTTCAATTACTGAAAGAAAATCAATTGTTTGCAAATCCTGACAAGAGTGAATTCTTTAAGACAGAAATAGAATATCTAGGTCGTATTGTATCAAAAGAAGGAATAAAAGTTGATCCTAAGAAAATTGACGCAATATTGCATTGGCCTATTCCTAAAAATGTACATGAACTACGCTCATTCCTTGGTCTTGCTAGTTTCTATAGGAAGTTTGTACGTAATTTCTCATTACTTGCTTTACCATTGACCAAACTTCTTAAGAAAGGCATTGTTTATCAATGGACTGAAAACCAGCAGAAATCCTTTGATTTACTTAAACGTGCATTGACCAATGCCCCTGTTCTACAATTGCCTGACTTTAACAGACCATTCTTTCTAGTTGTGACCGATGCTAGCGGATCAGGAATAGGAGCCGTGCTAATGCAAGACAACCATCCAATAGCATATTCTAGTTCTAAGCTGAAACCCTCTGAGCTTAAATATTCCACTTATGACAAGGAACTCTTAGCAGTTGTACAAGCATTAAAACAATGGAAGCATTATTTAATGGGTTCAGAATTCATGATAAAGACCGACCAGCAAAGCATTAGACATCTACTTAGCCAACCCCAAATTTCTGACCGCCATATCAAATGGGCTTCATTCATTCAAAGTTTCCATCCTATCATTCAATACCAACCTGGAAAAGAAAATGTAGTTGCTGATGCATTGAGTAGAAGACCTGCAATTCATAACATTTCTATCATATCTTTTGATTCTTTAATTGCTATGAAAGACACATATCACCAGGATATTACTTTTCATTCTGATTGGCAAAAATCAGTTCAAAATAATTTCATTCCTGTTGATTCATTGTCATATAATGATGGATTCATGTTCTTTGAAAAGAGACTGTGTGTTACTATTCCATTCCGATCTTTTGTTTTAAATGAAATTCATTGTCCCCCATATCAAGGTCATAGAGGTATCATTTCTACATTACGCATGTTAACTGAAGATTTTTATTGGCCGCATATGGATGCAGATGTGTCTAATTTTGTTTCTGAATGTCTGATTTGTCAAAGAATAAAAAGACATCATGGTAAACAGTACGGATTATTAATGCCTTTATCTATTCCATCTAAACCTTGGGAACATATATCTATGGATTTCATTACTGGCTTACCAAATACTAAATCTAACCATGACATGATTTGGACAATTGTAGATAGATTTAGTAAGCAAGCATATTTCATTGCATGTAAGAAAACTTTAACAGCATCACAAGCAGCACAATTATTTTTGAAAACTGTTTTTACTAACCATGGATTGCCGAAAGTGATTATTTCAGATAGAGATTCTCGATTTTGTAATAATTTTTGGATTACACTGTTTGCAAATCTAGGCACAAAGATTGATTTCTCATCTGCATTTCATCCAGAAACAAATGGACAAACAGAAGCCACAAATAGCACCATTCTAGATCTTTTACGTGCATACACTATCTCTAAACCTCAGACATGGGATACTCATTTGCATTTATTACAGTTTGCATATAACAATACACCGCACACATCTACAAAGAAAGCACCTTTTGAAGTTATTTATGGATATAGATTATCTACACCTATTGCCTCTTTGTCTAATAGAATACAAAGTACCGATGATATTGCTGTTATGCATAACACTATTTTTTATGAGGTCAAGGATATGATTGCTAAAGCCCAACAATCATATACCAAACAAGCCAACAAGAAAAGACAAGCCATGAATTTCAAAGTTGATGATTATGTTTGGCTTAGAATAGAAAAGCGTAGACTGCAAAGTGTAGATAGACATCCAGTTGTCAAATTAGCTCCTAGATTCTACGGACCATTTAGAATCATTCATAAGATTAATGACAATGCATTCAAGTTAGAACTGCCATCCCATTGGAAAATTCATAATACATTTCATATTAGTTTATTGAGACCATTTAGAGGACAATTACCTATACACCCTGTCTATGAAAACCCACCTTTACTAGAAGAAGAGACTGAAATACTTGAACCAGAAGCCATCATAGACACTGACTACATGACCACTAGAACTGGCCGAAGGTATTCTAGATATCTAGTGAAATTTAAGAACCATCCTGTAGAGGAAGCACAATGGATGCACGCTAGAGACTTAAATGCTTTCCCCACTCTGTTAGCTCCACATTGAGCTAATAGCAATTGAGGTCAATTGCTATCCCACCCCGGGGGTATGATGCCAGGAGGCATATTCCACGGTGGATTCCGTGAGGTTTTACGGTGGATTCCGTAAACTTAGATGACCGGGGCTCATACGCAAAGAGGATTCTTTGTGCGAGAAGTTGATGGGGACGCCTGTCCTTTTCGGGTGTTTCATTAATTTAGTGTGTACATGGGTGATTCCATAGCGGGTGATTCCGCAAAATGCATATTAAATTAATAAACGTTTATGAGTTTAGAGTGCGCACTCGTAATAAATTAAGGTTAGGATTTATTTCTAACCAGTTGATTTATTTATGTAGCTGAAGACTGCTAGGTATTCACTTTTGTCGGTTTAATTGTGTTATTTTACTAACGATTGTGAATGCTTCAGTTGATGTGTAGAGATAGCAGCAGTGGCGGAGGAAAGCATTGGAGTCTAGCGGGTTTTCGATCTTTGGACTATATTTTGATAGGCGCCACGCCTATATTTTGTTATGTCTATAGAGACATCGATTATTTATTATTATTTTGTATGCGCTTATACGCCTGGATATATTATTTCTATTTGGATATTGAGATTGGGCGTGCCAGACACTATGGGCACCGTCCATTAGCTTTATTTTCTTATTTTTGGTAGAAAGCAAACTCAAAAGCTAAAAGCTTGTCATATTTTTGTAATTGGGCTATTTTTGAGCATAAAGATTGGAAATATACATTAAATACATGCTTTGTGAAGCGCTCACACAAGGCATGGGGGGAGATTGAACCCAATTTGTCTCTTGTCTCATGTCGTGCTTGCTTTTACATTGGTTTTTGTGCTAAAAAGTAGAGTACTTTGTTCTTGGGGACCTTCCGGGATTCACCACGTGAGCTATCTGCGTCCGATCTGCGCACCAAGGTCAATCGTTGATGTGTTTGGTTGGGCGACAACATTCTCTTTCTCTAATGTGTCCTTATGGGACATGGCTATTGCCTCTTGAATAGCCTTGCTAGGTTGTGAGGGTACAACTGCCTCTCTTTTTGGAGAGTCTAGCTCTTCAACCAATTCCCTTCTATTTCGCTCCTCAAGCCTAGGATTTAGGTGCTTTGGAAGTCCTGGAGTTGTCAAGGATGTTGGTTGCGACACCTCCTCCATAGGTGAACTACTAAGGACACGTTCTGTAAGGGGCATTGTCATGGCTAGTTCAGTGGAAGTAGTAGCTAGTTCAGTGGATTGGCTACTATTGGTGGATTGTAGTGTCAAGTCCCTAGGCCGATTTAAAGTTGTCATGCCTTTTGTTGCCCTTTGAGCATTTACTTGCGTAGATTGAGCCTCAGTTGATCTAGTCACATTAGATTGCATAGGCATATCCTTGCGCTGAGAGCTACGGGTGGTGTCATGTCCCACCTCTTGAATATTTGGAAGCTTAGATAGAGATTGGGATTGAGCAGTTGCACTTGACGACTGCTGTTGTGCTTCCTCTGTCCATTTAGGACTTGGTGGGTTCACTATATATATATTCTCTATATAATGTGCGTTCATGGCCTATTTATAAATATCCTAATCTGTGAATTTTTCTTGAATAAAACATAACCCTTTTCTATTCAATCTGTAAGTAACCCCTTTATATGACACCTTTCTATATGTTAAAAATGTATAAAAATTGTGTTTTAAAAACCCCTTATTTTGAACTCACGTTATATATATATATATTCATGAGTGACAACCCCCCCCCCTCCCCGAGATTTAGGAAAAGAGGGTGTAGGAGATCTGGGACTCTTAGGTGGACTTGGCACTAGCTGAAAGATTTGCTCACGGTTGTTAGACGATTGTGCCATTTGCTTTGTTGAGCAATCGGCCTTCTTATGAGTAGCATTATGCCTGTGGTGCTCATGATCCTCTTGGGAAGTCAAAAGCTCCTTGGGCACTAATGCTCTTTGTGCACACTCAACAGTTACATCTGATGTCCGCTTGCTAAGCATGCTAGGCTGAGGATCTACCTTTCGAATAGTCTCGTTTGGTTTCTCGGTTTCAATCGTGAGGGGCTCGGCCACTCCAATGTTTTTGATCATGAGGGGCTCGGCCACTCCAATGTTTTTGACTAGGAACTCGTTTTTTCATTTAGACTTCCTTCAGCGCTTCTTCGCTCTTGATATGTCCTGGCCTTCAGCTGTCAAAGGTGGTCTAGCAGCAGGGGGTTTTGGCACTCAAATCCATCGGTTACCTATGTAATACCCTTGAGCACATAGCAACGCTTTGGATATCCATCTCGGCATTGTGCCGGCTCTCCATTGATGCCTTCGTGTATAAGGCCTGGGCTTTTCTTGTGGTCTTCTATGATATTTGTAAGTCTAAATCATGTCCTTCTCATTGCCTCCTGACCTTCTTGTTTCAAGCCTGGCCTTGCTCACTGGTTCTCTTTGTTCAATGTGCACTTCTATCAACTCTTTCAACAAGTCCTTGCTCTCATCACTAGACTTACCTGGTATGTTAGAATTTCCTTGTCCTTTCCTCAAGGTTTAATGAGGCCATCCTTGCTAAAGGTTGCAATTATCCTCACACCCGGTAGTATCAAGTGTATCCTCTGTGCCACATAATCGGCCTCACACTTCGTTGCCTTTTTGAAGGATCGTCCTAGGAGGGTTTCTTTTTCGCAATTAGCACTATTTGGAGGAACATGGAATAGGATAGGCAAGCTTTACGTTTCAATGGTTACAAGGATTTTGCACTTTCCCATAAGTTCTTGGGAGTGTCCCCTGTAAGGACTAAGAGTTGTATTAGTCAGTGTGAGCTCTGGTTGGCCTAGTAGGGTCCATGCTTCATAGGTCAAGATATTAAAATCAGCTCCTTCGTCGATGAGAGCGTCGACATAATGCTCCCTTTTTACGGTGAGTTTGACCCTAAGATAAGCAGGTGGTACTATGTCTTCGTCTTCCAAGTCTTGGCTTGTAAATTCAATCCTTATGATACATGCCTTTGTGTCCCCAACTACATAACTGGATGTAGATTCTCCACTGATGTCTTGGGTCATCTGTGCAGTGCCACTCAAGGTGCATCTATTGTCAGGACTGTCATATCTAGTCATCCTCGCAGTTGTAGCTTGATGTTGTTGATTTTTGCTTTGACTAGATGCAGCCCGAATGCAACACATACGTTTTTTTGTGGTGTGGCCTTTTTGCCCTTGTTGGCTAGGTTGGCCCATTGAGGTTCTAGGGTCTCTGTTTGTCTTTGTTTGGGTACGGGCTCTTGGTTGCACTTTTGCAAGTGAGAATCCATGCTTGTGTAGAGCCATGACTACACTAGGATCTAATTTGGAGGACCTGTCACGGTGTGCATCTTCTCTCCAACCTACTTGGGGGAGGTGCTCTGCCCCCTCTGCGGGGGTCTGAGGGGGGTAGTCCCCCCTCGGCTCGCAGGGCCGTACGGTAAACTCCATGAGCGATTTGAAGGACTGTTCATATCCAAGTTTTGAACTACTTGCTCAAGATTTCAGTCTAGTGATAGATCTATGATGTACTTTTGGCTCTATATGGCCTATGTGTTGGTTTCACGGTCTATAGGTCAAATATCTGGAAAAATCCAAATTCGGCCCAATAGGTCTAATGTCCGATTGTCCAAGTCAGACTGTCTGATCAGGCGAGTGGGTCCAAGTCTAAAAATGGGTCCTACTACCATGTGGCAGGGTCCGACTGGTAGAGTCGGATGGTCTGATCGCATAGTTGGTCCGATCGGACTGGGTGGTTTGACTGAATGAGTGGTCCCGACTGGTGGTGTCGGATGGTCCAAGAGTCCAATTCTGGGACTCGGACACCTACCACCTGGTCCGTCTACATTTGCCACATCGCAGTCACGAGGGCGTGAATGGTGAATGCCACACTTGTAGGTCTTGGTACAAGCTCCAACTTTCTAGATCAAACAAGTACCATACAGAGAAGGTCAAGGAATAGCTGAAATGACTAAGCGACATCAAAATAACCGGATCGAATCCCTTTTGTACTTGCACTCATAGTCTCTCTCTCAAGCTCTCTCTTTCAATGTCTGACTGCAAAATGAGGCTTCCCCTGACCTTTTGAGTCTCTTATTGCCCTGCTCAAGTCTCCTTCGGCGTTATGATTTCCCCTCTTGCACCCATCTACTCAAGATTTAGATTTTATGCCCCTTTCTCCCTATTTTGAGACTGTTTTCAACATTAGAAACCCTTATGTTTTCTCTGTTTCCTTGGTCCTAATCCTATCCTAATGCAAGAAAAATAAAAAAGAAAACACCTACACTACTCCTACATGCTTTTCCAAATCTAGAAAACCAAAAACCTACTTGCTAAGGAGATCGAATACCTCTTCAAACTCCCTCACTTCCTACCTACCTATCTCAAGCACTGGTTTGGGAAAAACCCTACTTCAATTCTCGATTCAAAGTGTGCAAGCGCTCAAGGCTTGAATCCTTGTCCTGGAAACGGATCAAAATGAAGGGAGCTCTCTCTCTCAACTGCCAAGACCCACAGACCACTTATTGCTTCAAGCGTTCCAAGCCGAGCACTAATGGCTACCTCTCACATAGTCAGCGCACTATCTATGTCTACGGGTGTAGTGAGCTTACCTCCATGCCGATCGAGTTACCTCCTCTCCTGCACACTCCGGTAGCTCCACGATCCAAGTGCAAGCTTCAAGAAAGCTCCATCCTCAAGCTCCATGCTCCAAGCTCCATTGCTGTGAGCAAGAGAAGATAAGAGAAGTTAAGAGAAGAAGAGAGGAGAAGATGGAGAGCTTCCTCCCCGGTCCCTCACCCTCACACACTCACTCTCTCACACTCTCACACTCCCTCTCTCAAGCACAAGCTCAAGCTAGCAAGAACAAGAAGAAGGAGGAGAGGAGATCCACTTTTGGCCACACACAAGAATAAGCTTATCATTCACTTTTCAACTTTATATACAAAACCCTAAATCTCTTTTGGGCGGTCATCCCCTTATCCCCTTTTTTACATGGCCGGTCATGGCCTAGGCCCTTTTTCCCATTGTCCTCCTATCTTCCTACTAGCTTCCTCCATATTGCTCATCTACCTTTACAATTTGCACGGGTGAGAGCCCGGCGCTCTTTAAAATAAATCCTGGTGCGCCTTGCGCTCTTTTACACAAGTATTAACTTGCACTTCTCTTGTGCGCCTTTCTCCTTGATTTGGGATTTTTTTGCACTTCTTGCATTTTCGGATTCTTCTTGGTGCGCCTTCACCTTCTGTTGCGCTTTTGCCTCGGCCTTATCTTTTGCTTCAGATTTTTCAGATTTTCCACCTTTGTTCATTTGAGGGTTAACACTTTCCACTAGGCAAATGAACTAAATCCCATGAATGATTTTTTTGTACTGAGTCATATTCTAATTGCATGGCCCTCTCCCAAGAGTGACTATTACCTCTACGCATGGCCTCATCATAAGTATGAGACTCGCCAGCATCGATCATCGTAACATTATCCGCTTAGGCTATTATCTATCTCTATTAGACCCTATAGGCTATGGGACCTATATATCCTGTGGAGCATCAGAGACTTGGGCCACTAGAGCATCAAGGACTTGGGCCACTAGAGCATGAGCTATTAATGTAGGCCGTCTCGCTTGCAGTGTAGTTGTAGTTGGCTCCTCTTGAAATATCCCTGCATACCTCAACAACATGCTCATGTTGCTTATGTATTTTCTTCTCATGGAAATCAACATTATAGTTGTAGATAGCCTTTCGAGCTTGAAAATCCCATAGGTGATAGCCCATCTCACTTGCATCACCATAACCAAGAAAGATGCATTTCACAGGCTTAGGATCAAGCTTATTGCGCTTTTGTCCTTGGGGAACATGGGAGAAAGCCTCACAACCAATGACACGCAAATGAGCATATGATGGAGGTTTTCTAAACCATACATCCTTAGTAAGCTAATAGTCAAGAGTAGTACATGGGGACCGATTAATCAATTGTATAGTAGTAGTAACTGCCTTAGCCCAAAAATGCTATGGTAAGCTGGCTTGGCTAAGTATACTACATACTCACTCTTGAATTTTCCTATTCATGTGCTTAGCCATACCATTCTGGGGTGGGTATACGGGGCAATCAACCAATGCTTAATACCTCTCTTATCACAAAACTACTCAAAGGTTTAGAGACATACTCACCCCCATTATTTGACCTTAGGTATTTTAGCCTATACCTGGACTAGTTCTCAATGAGAGCAAGTCAACATTGAAATGTAGATAAGACATCTAATTTTTGCTTGATGGGGCATGCCAGACCTTATGTATATAATCATCAATGAAGATAAAAAAATACTTCGCGCCACCTAACAACTTGTAGGGCATGGGACCACATATATTCAAATGAACAAGAGCCAAAGGCTCGCCATTGCATGCCATAGTAGACTTTTTATATGTATTATATGTCTACCTGCCATATGAACAATGACCACAAGACTCAAAACACTTATATTCAAGGGGTGGGAGATACTGCAAATGGGTAAGCATTTTCATTCCTTTCAAGGATGCACCCAAGGTGATGGTGCCAAAGAGATACACGTGGAGCAACATCCACTTCCAAAACATGGGAATTGCTTGTGGGTTTCTCTAAGGGTGTCTTTGTAGACTTTGAAGGAGTCTTGCAGCCCTTGCTAAAAGCGATGACTATATGGACGTTATCTATGATGAGGTGAATGCGCTAGGACTCATAGTCAACATTGCAATTAGCTTGCTTTTTAAATGTGTATCCTAACAACTGTGATTCTATACCTACATCTTTAGTGTTTGGCAACACATAAAAGATCATTGGTATGCTTTCAGACTCAATAGAGATTGCTAGTTTGCACTTTCCCAAGTAGCCAATATCTTCTCTTGATACTTCATAGCTGACCAATGCCTTGTTAGGATATATTCAGTGTTGGTTGATAGATTCAAGGGCTTCCTTTCATGTGACCCCTCATAGAGAACGATTTCACTCCTATTGTAGTATGACTAGATTTGTCTGTTTGGGTAATGACCTACATTGGAGATAGTTGGTATTGATGATGTACATCATGTATTGGCTCTCACTAAGAAACTTATCTCTGCTAGCACTTTGGATGATGTAGATTATGTCGTCTCTTTGGGTGATTCCTCATGGAAGATTACCTACGGGAATCTTCTCATTGCACATGGTGGTAAGTCCAATACTCTATATCCCTTGCTTGTATATCTAGATTACTTGAAGTATTGGTGGGCAATGATATTTTGGCTTTATTCCCCATGCTTTATATATCTGTCCATTCACTCCGAGGAAAACTTAGCCTTGTATATCTTCTACATTGATACTCTCTCAACACACTTTGTGGTGTATGCTCTCAAGCTTCTTCTTCTTTAAGATGTATGTGTGCATTATTGTAACCCTAAATCCAACAAAGGGATAACGTCAATGATGTTGGCAATGATTGGCAATTAGAGAAAGCAAATTGAATCTTGAAAACACACATTAGTAAGTACGTATTAACTCACACTTAAATAAATGATTATGTATTAATAACTAGAATATTATTATGCAAAGGGATATATTGACATAGTTCTTGCACAATTTCTAGTCATACTTAAATGCAGGGAGCTACCTATCAAAAAGGAATGTTAAAGGATATATATATTTATTTGTAGCTTGAATAAAGATGCTAAGAAAGTGTAAACGATTATAACTTCTAGAATTTGTGGCTGGTCCCTAGCAAATAGTTAAGATGTACAATTTGGATAAATGTATACATGAATATCTATATAGAGAAAGCTAGCTTCTTTGTTGGGGGTAGGGGAGGAGAGGATTCTTAAAGAACATGTAACGTTTTTTTGGTTGTCCCAGATATAGCTATAATCACTTTTTGTCCATAAATTTCCCAAATTTAGAATATAAATATCTAATGAAGTGGGAAGTGCCTCCTTTAAGAATCTTAGGAGTCCTCTAGTAGTTGATTGACACTCTAGTCTATGCGCAACACCATCCAACCTCCCTTTTGCAAACTATGAGCATTCTAGTTTTACTTCATAGGTGAAGTTGTTGTAGACCAATCTTTGATGGAGTTTCCAAGGTGTGTCAATGGAGATGTAGGTTGAGAGAGAGAGAGAGAGAGAGAGAGAGAGAGAGAGAGAGAGAGAGAGAGAGAGAGAGAGAGAGAGAGAGAGAGAGAGAGAGAGAGAGAGAGAGAGAGAGAGAGAGAGAGAGATTGACATAGTCACATTGTGGGTACTCCAAAGTGTACCACTTATCCATTTAGATGGGTATATAGTACAATGTCCCTTAAAGGGACATTCACACCTAGTGTGGGTGTAAGCACGGTAGCCCTCTATTCCCAACAACCTCCCATCTAAATGCAATGTGCGTAAAGGTGGTGAAATAATCAACTAAGTATAAGTATGTACAAAGCTAAAAACCTATACCTATCCAACTCCCATCATTTGGCGGCAATGAGAAAAACCCTTCATGAGAAGATATGCAGGGTTATCATCTATATGTACCTTGACCAGCTCAATGCTCTTGTTGCCAAGTACCTCTCTAATGAAATGGTACTTCACACGTATGTGTTTTGTCTTTGTATGAAAGACAGGATTCTGTGCTGACATGATAACACTTTGAGTATCACAATGGAGGACAAGAACCTCTGTAATGCCAAGCTCTCCCACCAAATGTGAGAGCCATAAACCCTCCTTGCATGCCTTAGTGGGGGCAGCCACATACTCTGTCTTTGTAGTAGACAATGCAACACACTTCTGTAGCATGGATATCCACAAGACTACTCCTCATGTGAAGGTGAATACATACCTTGAAGTAAACTTCATGCAGAAGAGCCATCTAAAGTGGCACAACAACTTTGTAAAATCAAGGAGAAGAAGGATCTATCATCAAGAAGATGGAGTCAAAATCCGCAGTACCATTAATGGAAGTTGAGTCGTGTCCTGACATGGCTTAATCCTAGTGGCCAACATTACATCTCTTATCCGTGGAATGTATTCTGAAAAGCTGGAAGACAAGCAGGATGGTTCTCTGGAGCCTTCTTTTTATACGCAGATTTCATCTATGATAGGGAAGCATGGGGAGGAAGATCGGAAATCTTGTCTCACAGACGGAAAATGTTAGTTGGTGGGGTGGGATACCATTGGCAACCCAGCCCAATGTTCTCGCACCAGGGTTGGTGCAGCCAATGGTCAAGCTTGATGTGTTTTGTCTATCAGTATCTCTGCACCACCCCACATGCGATATCCTCCATGGTGCCCACTCCTGCAAGAAGAAGATGATGAAGAAGAAGGAGAAGAGGAAGCAAGAAATAGCTTTAACAAGGTCAAAAGAGCAATAGGAAGAAAAAAAGAAGATGATGAATGAATAAGAAGAAAAAGAATAAGAAACAAAAATGTTGGCGTCCAAATTGCGTGCCCTCTATGCCTCATTCTAGCCAGTGCCTCTTCCTTCCTTCCACACAATGCATCAACAATCTGCCTTCTTTCCTCCATACTTCTCATCACATCCTGTCCTCATGACTTGCAGACGGAAGATAATGATTTCTTTTTGTGTTTTTAAAAAACCTAAGGTTACATTATGGTTTCTTAATATCTTTTTCATATGCAATGACACAAAAACAAGATTTGCATAAAACCCAAGTCATATTTTCTACTCCTTTGTCAAAATAAGCCAAGCTCAAAGTCACACGGGTGGGAGAACATCAAAGATAAATCTTAAGAGTGGGAGTGCTTCAAGGTAATCATTTGTGGGTTTTGCAACTTTTTGGTGTTGAAGTGGTGGAATTTTCCTATTTTTCCCTCATGAAGATGGTGTTTGTTCCAACAACAAAGTTGCATGGTATTTCTTCCTTATCATTCATTGTTGGTTGAAGTAAAAGAGAGAAGTCAAAGACAAGAGATAGTGGTTGTTGAAGAAGTGGACAAAAGATCCACGGAAGTGTGAAAGAATAAAAAACGTGGCAATGTTTCTTGAAGCTTCAAATGGAAGTTTACCATGGTTCTTTGGTTCGCAGGAGCTCACCAATTTAAGTGTGGGAGGAATGATAGCCTCCAATTTTGTCACCAAAAAGGCTAAAAGATTTGGGGCTCTACATCGACAAGTTATTCACTTTATCAAAAATATTTGTGCTATTGCATCTAAGTTGTACTTCATTGATATATTTTTATGTGTTGTAAATGCTTGGCTTGGAGCTATAAAATCCATTGCATATTCCTTTATTTTAAAACCTTAGGAATCTTGCCTAGAATGCATGCAACACACAAGGGCTTCAACCTTTGCTTTTGTATGGTCAAAATATTTGATTTAATAAAGGTTCAAAAGGGTGCAATTGGGGTTCTTGGGAAAAAGTGGTTGAGGAGGTTGGAGCACGATAGATTGTGGTGCCTCTTTAACTTCCCTCTTCCCTCTTTTCCAAACTCTCTTTGTCCATCCTTCTTCTTGCTCTACCTTTCTGCTGCAACTATGGATCTTGAGTGTGTAGAGGAAGAGGAGGAGCCTCCTGATCTTGTTTCTTGATTGGTGAGGGTGTGTCTTGAGTCTTTTGTGTGTGTGTATTCATGGCAAGAGAGGCGTGTTTGAAGGTTTCATGGTGAAGAGCAAAGCTCTAAGCATATACTTTGCTACTCGATACCCTAGTTTTGTGTTTGTTTGAGTGCTGGGTGAGAGCCTACCATGAACCCTTTATTTAGTGCAAAATTTATCAAAAACCATGTTATGTATTGTCAGATGTAGTGCAGATTGTGAGATCTTTTGGACATATAAAATTCATTTGTATTTGGGCTAATACATTTATGGCTATGAAACTTAGATAAAAATACTATGTATTTTATCATTTTACATCATGAATTTAAAAAAAGGATGCGAATGGTCGTGGGAAGGTGGTTGGAGGAGGTGGTTCAACTTCCTCTCTCCTTTATCTTCTCAATTCCATGATTCGTTCTCCTCCTCTCTTTTTTTTTTTGCACAACTCTCGCTCTCTTTCCATGTGCATAATGTTTGATTTTTAGAGAGAGAGTGAGGATGCAATTCATGCCATATCTTCTGTGTGCTGGTCTATTCATAGCCAGAATAAAGGACGTAAGAGAGAAGGGTTTCAAGTGCTTCTTTATGGTTTCTTGGATCTATGAGTGTACTCACAACCTCCATTACCTAGGTTTTCATCTTGCTTGGAAGGCACGTTCATTGGTGCATTTTCCGAGAGGGAGGTGATTCTGGAATGCCAAACAAAGAAGCCAAGTACAAGGGTTTGTGAGAAAGGCATTTATCTAAATCCTGTCTACGAGAAAGACATTCCTTTGCATTTCAAATTCAAATCATGCGCTTTCATGAAGGGCTTTATTCATGAGATTGAAGAAATGTTATGCTTGATGGAGGAGTTCAGGATTGCACAAGCCATCAAAACAATTTAGGAAAACAAGAAAATTGATGGGTGCCTTGATCTAATTTGTTGCGGTCTCTCGTCAGATCCTAGTTTTTGGGAATTCGGTCGAGACTTCTAATAGTAAGTTAGCTCTCAATTTAGTTAGAGGCCTTGGTCAGGTTGAGCATCTTGATAATCATTGAGTTGTTTATCCATGTTTTTTGAGAGATGGTATCTTGTTTGTTGAAACAATATTAGTTTTTTGGTGAGCTTACTTCTCGATTGCAACTAGGGGATGTAACTATTTTAATTCCACTTTAGGCTAGGAAGTAATAGTGACACACTATTTGCGGATGTAGTGGTATGAGCAATTGAAGATGATTGCTTAGTAGGATTCAAGGATTGATTGGAAGTATTATTAAGCTCAATAGTTTTGAGATTGTATGCGACAATGCTTTTGACTTATGTTTATTACTCATCCAATGATTTTTTCTCTTTAGTGTTTGTTGTGGTGGTTTCTATAGTTTTTGCAACAAGTGCAAGCTTAAGATCCGGATGCTAAGGTGAAGGTGCTCTTTTTTTCAATATCCTCATTTTGGGTAAATCTCTCTTCCTAGAATCGTTGGGTGGCAAAAGTAGAAGCAAAAGCCATGTTAGATTTAATGACTAAACCACTTAAAGAATTTGGGATTGTATTGAAGCTTAGCATAGTTGTCAAAAATTTGTGGGTCTTGGGTAAGACATAAACCATAGGTGCTAACATCAAGTACCATGTTTCCTTGTCCTAACATGATAACCATGTGTAGCTCCGCCTTTGAAAGGAGTTTATCGCACAAGGGATGTTTTTGGGTAGGTGCAACAAGTTTGATACCATAGATAACCACAAGCACTCTTATGGGCTACATACAGAAGTCTAGAGATCTTTTCTGTGCTTAGCCTTGGTCATTAATTAATTGTCAATTCAGCCTACCAAACTTTGATTAGAATACCATTTTACTCAACCACATTTTTTCATTTTCTATTTTTTTCTAGTGCTTTTATTTTTGCCTTACTTGTCCCACAATATTTAATGTGAAATGAAGTGAATAAGTATACTAATCTTTTGACATGGACTTCACAAATTCACTAAAAATAGCTACATAATAAGAGAAAATGGGTTGTTTATCATCCCATGTCAGTGCTTTTTCCAAGTTCTTTGTGTGTTCTTTAGTTGGAGACCCAATGCTGACGTAGATATAAGCATGTGTTAGTGAGCATATTGTCAAATTCTATGAGGCACTTCATTTCTAGTTCATTATTCTGATATGTTATCCATTGTGCTATCTCTATGAGAGATGTTTTGATGTTCCTGGGCTTCAAGTGCATTGGAGGTTCCAATAAAAAAGGACATCTTTAAAATTATCAAGCTCATTATTCTCTTAGTTGAAGAGCTCATGTCCCCTTTTAGTATCTAGTAGCTTAGGCTTATTTCTCGTTTGGAATGATAGGTTTTATCACAACCACAAGCTCTAACTATTGGGGTTTCACATCAAATTTGGAAGGAGTAAGTCTAGAATGATAGGTTTTGTCATAGCCATAGGCTATGGGTGTTGTAGCTCCACTTGAGATTTGCAAGTAGTAATGGCTTACTTAGTGGCCTAGTTATTTTTGGAAATTAAAGATGGTTGCTTGATTATATCATTAGACTAATGGGGAGTGGAGGCATACTTAGGTGTCCATTTCTTTATTTTAAGCTGTTGCACTAGGTTGATGCTATTAGATTTCTTGCATCTACTTAGGTATGAAAGGTATCTTTGTATAATGAAGAGAACAGAGGAAAGAGAAGAGAGGAGAGAGAAGACAACAAAAAGGAGAGAGGATAGAGAAATATGAGAAAGAGAGAGGAAGGCAAGAAGAGAGAGAAAGAAGGATAAGAAGGCATGAAAGTTGGAAGGAAGGTAAAGAGGTAAATGATTTTGAATTCTAGATACCCTAACCAAGTCCCTTTACACCTTTTACATCCCATCAATATGTCTGGGTATTTTTCCCATTGTTCTTGTATGATGCCACTATTTACACTCCATCCCGACTCGAAAGGTTTTTACCATTTTTTTAAATAAAAGGGACCTATTGTGGTGGATCAACAATGGGGATGTAGAGTACTACTTTGTTTAGCATTACAATGCTTTGGATGGGAGATCTCATATCCAAGTGAAATTGGGCCATATAGATGAACCCATCACTTTTCTTGCTAGAATATTCAATACACTTATTATTGTGTGCTTCCTTTTACATTTGAGGCTTTTCCTACACTTTTTTTTAGCTTGCCTTTCTCTTCCATTTTTCTTGCCTTGGGGTTGTCTTCCATTCCTAATTTTTCAGGGATTTTCCATCTTGAACTTCCAAAGGAGGTGTAACATTACCCCCCCTAGTTGGGTGCCAGTCCCATGGCACTTGTTGGTGAGGTCTTTGGGGGTGGAAGGGTTGCTATGTGGGTCGATGATGATGGGGCATTGGGGAGGTTGGTTGTGGAGAAGAAGCATAACAAATATGGATGAGAGGTTGCAGAGGCAGAGGATAGATTGAGTGGGTAATGGGGGCCTTTGATGTCAGTGGTTGATTGCGGGTTGGCAAATGTACCTGAAAAGAAAAAGGAAGTGCTCTACATGGGGGTGTGTCTACCTCACTATGCACTGCATGGTGTGCGTGCTAGTGGAACTAGGAGTTGGATCGAGGAAAGCCCGTGGTGTTGTCCCACACTTGAGGACCCATCTTGTGTACAAGGAGAGGTGTTGTCGGTGTGCTTTAGGGAGCATCGTGCCACTGTTCCTTTGGAAATCAAAAGTCCTCAAGAATTCTGTACATTTACCATAGTTGATGTCTTGTTCTACCTTTTTCAGATACTTGGCAAGGTTACATCTCTCTATCATCTATGCCACTTCCTCTTTGAATGTTGCCACTCCTTCCAAATTGTGGATGTTGCGATATTTAAATTGGTTGAATGCTCTAATCTCCATGGCTAATCCATATCTCCATGCTCTCCCTCTAAGAAAGGAAGCCTATTGGCTTTATCCTATTGACTTTCCATTTTGGTTCATATCACCATACAATATTCCCCAATTAATTTTCTTTAAAGGGCATCTCGTGTTGCAGGAAAAGTAAAATGACTAGAAAGATTAGTGTCCAACAATGAGGAATATAATCCACAAAATAAGAGTTCTCCTACCAATCAATCCACACATTTTTACACGTTCATTATTCTCTTTTAAAATTCAATTTCTATTTTGATTTTTCGTCCATTGCCCCCTTCCCCTTGGAAAGGATGAAAATCCTTCCTAGGATTGTGGAATTCAAGGTACATGAGCATTTACTGCGTCCGTGGTATGCCTCACTTTCATAAGAGCTAGTCATAAAACTTGGGGTTATACTCTAGAGTCACATAACAGTCCATATCCTATGGGAAAATGCCTACTTGTATGATATAAGTTAATACATCAGTCAAGAGGTCACCAGAGTTAAGCCGACTTGCAACGTGGAGCTCTTCCTCCGTTAGAATCTTATCCAAGTATGGGTGAAGCATGATATTTTCTTCTAATGGTCAATTCCTAGTTATGGCCAACACTCTAAATGAGGTGGGGGCCACATAGGTTGGGTTGTACTTAGAAGTCTTGATGGCACATTGTTGCTCCGCATTGGTCATGATTTGCTAGCCCTCTTGAGCCCATAAAAGGTGCAAATTATACCACTTGTGTAAGGAATTGGACTCAAATTCAACAAGTTTTTGGAGTTTAGAAAGTTCTCGTGGTGGAATGGAGATTTTACTTTTCTTATAGGATGTGATCAAGCATTGGCTTATGGCTTTTTCTCATGAAATTTCATTACCAATCATCTCGCTTGCAATAGTGGAACTCTTCATAAAAATGAATTCGTATTCTTCCCAAGAATGGCAAGGAACGTACCTTGTTTGCTATGAGTTTGTCAAGTAGGCCTAGGTCCAAATGTTTCCTAACTTCTACCAAACAATGTAAAAGTTGAATCCAATCATTCGTCGGATGTACATTGCCTATCATCCCCTATGTCCATCACCATGTTAGAAGCCACTTCAAGAATGGATCATCATGGTCGTGGTGAGCTAAGTTTTATAGTGGTTTGGGTTTAGTCGAACAAGAAAAATTGATGCGGGGTGGTTCCACTTGAAGATTCTCTCAATGGTTGTGATAGGATTGGTCTGTGAGGTTTGTAGTTCAATTGACGCTTTGTTGTTGGGTTTTGTGGTGGTGATGGTCATCTTAGAGTCATTAGGCAAGAGCTCACTCATGAGCGATTGCTCGTGGACTATTGGTTAAGCTTTGGGTCAATAGGCCATTTGAGCCCTCAAGGATTGAGCACCCTTCCTTTTAGTTTTTTTTTCTCTTGTGTTTTAGTTGACATTTCTAAAGCTTGGTTTTTAGGGCATGAGATTGAGGAACATACATAGCACTCTAGGGTTTAGGCAACCATAGTCATAGTATCCTTGGGCTCACAACCTAACTTTTGGAACCCAGCGTTGCTCAGTTACGTGTAAACTATAAAAGCTCCAACTCCGTTGTTTAGGCCTAAATCTTGAGGCATGGAAACTATGTATTCCCAATGATTGATGTTCATGAAACTATGGTGTATGCTTAGGGATCCACTTGAGTGTTTGGACCATAGCTTTGGGTGTGGTTTTTAGATACAATTGTGAAGATACTATGGGAGTACATTGTGATGTGCTACCCCCTCCTTAGGGTGGACACTAGGTTTAGCTACTGGTGGCACTATGGGATTTGGGACAACTGTGGTGCCATTTTGCTGAAAGCTGTTACTATTCTAACATGACTGATGGCAAGGTGAATGAGCTGCGAGTTGTAGTCAACATTACAACAAACTTTTTTTTTGAACGTGCATCGTAGCAATGACTCCTTAACAACACTTTTCATGTTAGGTAGCATGTAGGAAATGATGGGTAGGCTTCAATATCAATAGAAACCATTAGTTTGCATTTTCCAAGAGTAGATAGGATTGCCCCTCAAATAGGCTAAGCTTCGCGCATTGATTGGTTGCAATTGGGGTTGAACCATGGCAGTCTAGTGTTCGTGCATTAAGATATTGGAATCGGCTCCCTCGTCAATTAGTGCATCAAGGGTGTATGCCTTTTGGGAGGTTACGGTGATCTATAGGTAAGCTGGTGCTACTGCTTTCGCATCCGCCTTCTCAAGTTTTGTGATGGTTGCGATCCTCATGTTCATCAGTGGTTCTATCATTGGAGGTTCATGAAGTGGATGTGACAGAGGGTAATACTTTCTAATGCAGCTTCTATTGAAGAAACACCCTCTCCTTTTAGGGTTTCAAGTTTCACATTCCCCATTCTACTGACATTGCAGACCTTGAAAGGTCCCAATCCCCTGAACTTAATTTTTTTCCTTGTGTCCCATGACAGAGTATAGCAAGACTAAGTCTCCTTACCTAAAGTCTTGTTGCTTGATGTATTTGTCAAACAACTCTTGCGGCATGCCTTTTTGTAGATTAGATCATGGGCTGCAAAATGAGACGAGTCTTACATAGGAGTTCTAGCTCTACTAACCGATTTGTCCATGCTTCTTGTCCCTCCCATCTCTCTTGGGATGCTATTCTCAAGCTTGGAACAAGGCATTCCATTAGAAAAATAGCTTCAATTTTGTAGGTTAATCTAAATGGATTATGTCCTAAAGCTATTTTGTAGGTTGTCCTATATTGCATAAAGTTGCCATGAGCTCGTTGTCCTAGTCACTGTGCGAGGCAGATACCACATTTATTAGAACATCCACCAAGATTTTGTTTCCGGATTTGGCTTGTTCATTGGCTTGAGGATAATATGGAGAGGACTTTCTGTGGATTATTAAGAAGGTGGATAACAAGTGAGTGATCACTTCATTGATGAAGTGTGTGTCTTGGTCACTAACCAACTCTATGGGGCAACCAAACCAAGATCTTATTTGCTCCCTAAGGAACTTGGACGTGGTCCTAGCATCATTCTTGCAAGTTTCTTGAGCTTCCGTCCACTTGTGGTAAGATAGTTTCTAGAAACAATGATGTAGTCAAGAAGCCATCCGTCTAGAGATGGCGGATCTCAATTCCGAGCACGTTTGGTTCCTCAAAAGCAAAAAAACCACTTTGGCTAGATTGTGAACACAAAAAAATTGAACTAATTTGTTTGTAAAAGAGATTAAACCTTAGTTAGTGGCTTTAGAAAAGAAAATCCATGATTTTCCCACAACAGGGGGGCGCCTTTTTTTTGTGTCCCCAAATTCTCCATTTTTTATCATTTTTGTTGCTGCAATCATTGAGGGAACCCTCTTCACTGTAAGCTCTACCATTTTCTTGGCCTCCATCACCATAGAGATCATCGATTTTGATGCATTATACAAGAAGATATGATTTCAATATTTTTCTCTCTTCTCTCTTCTCTCCTTTTGTAGGGTTGTTCTTATGGATCAATGTAAAAGAGAGGGGGATGGGCTGAGATGGACGTTTTTTGTCAAACAATGATGTAGGAGTGGAAAGACACATGAATCAAAGTTGGACAGATCATCAGCACGGCCATGAAAGAGTGTCAACGAGCCTCCAACGTAGAAAAACATGTGCCATAATGAGCAGTTTTATGAGAAAAATGTAGATTTTACAGTTTTATGATGAATTCTTGTTTGAAATGGTTAGCAATGCTTGAATTTGATTGCCAATCCTTTGTTTGATCAATCATGTTGAAAGAATCATGAAAAAACCAGTCGTATAATAATTTTATGCAAAGCACACAAAATCCGAGACTGTTAAATTACGTGGGATCTAGAGCATGGCAGATGCAGGAGCTATGGAGGTTGAAAGAGAAAAAGGAAAATCATGAAGACCCTGACAAAGAAAATTTGTTACACAAGTGAATTAGGTTCCAAGATTGAGACTTGGACTCATAAACACAATCTTGCGTATTGACAGTGACATGACACTTTACTGGAAAGAAAAGAGTACTATCATTTCATTAGAAAAAGAGTGCAAGTACAATGCTTTATAGGAATTGAGTGGTGGTACTTTCTCCTATTGTGCATATGGGATTCTGGTCCTAAGCCCTCACTACTTCTCATAAAGGGACTGAAGTAGATGTGATTGCAAATATCTCAACACCCCTCCTCAATCACAACCAAAAGTACAAAGCGTATAGAGGCTTTAGTGAAAGCAACACACCCACAAAGTGTGGGCACACCATAAACATGGAAAAACACCAAAGGCTGTCGCAGAAAAGGCTAAGTGTGGGTACCACAAACATGATGGATATCCAGAGGCTGTAGCAAGGGCCTCACAAAGTATATAGAGGCTGTAGTAAAAGGATAACTCAGGAGTTTACAAGTTTATGTTTGAAGCATTAGGGCTAGGAAATACAAAACTCAAAAAGTATATCTGAATAGAAGGAGTGATGAGGTTTGTCCTTCTCCTGGTGGTCTTCTTCTTCTTCTTCTTCTTCTTACTTCACTCTGTTTTCTTCTGAATCTTCTTTGACAGCAACTAGATAGGCCTTTTGGGACCTCTTTCTGGCATGGTAGAACTTCTCGGTGTGTCCAGTCCTTTTGCAAAAGTCACAAAAGAGTTGATCATTCTTGCCTTTGTACCTATTGCCAACATATAATGCATGTTCATCTCTAGAGGTACTTGGTTCTTTCTTAGTTTTTAGCTTCTTTTCCTCCTCTAACAGCGATGCTTGGATATCAACAAGTTCAGGGTGGCATATTAATTAGAGTTGTTGATACATTATTGTATTCAGGAGGCAAACTCTTAAGTAGAACACCGATGCAAACATCTTCTTCCATTTTAATGTTGATTCCTGCAAGTTGGGTTAGAAACCCTTCCATGTAATTTAGATGTTGGGCAAGTGATGTGTTGGACTTCATTTCAAGCTTGAAAAGCTCAATCAAGAGACCATACTTTGATGATTTAGATTGTGCATGAACAGAGTGTCAAGTCTCTTCCATGTATCCCGTGAGGTCTCACAGTTGTCCACATGGTGGATATAGTTGTTGTCTAGCTCTAGTTTGATAATGACCTGAGCCTTATCATCATTCTTTTGCCAAGTGACAGCAAGATCCGCATCACGAGGCTTCTTTTCTTTTCCAGTGGTAATGGCCCAGAAGCCCTTCTTCATATCATTATGAGTTTGATGCGGGTTTGCCAGGTATGAAACCTGACTACTTTGAAGCAAGCAGTTGGAGAGTCTTTTCCCATGTTAGAAGGCTGGAGCAATAGCAAATTAGCACTAGATTTCAGTAGCTATGGCTCCTAGCTATGGCTTCCATAAGCTTTGCCTGAGGATGGAGTTGAAAAATGAGGTCATACACTGATCCTAAATTTTTCAGGTTTGAAGAGGAGCTGAAGAAGCAGAGAAGAGACCTAAGACATGCTAAGCCATGCTAAGCCATGCTCAGCTGAGCATTGATACCATGTTAAAATACGTGGGATCTAGAGCATGGAAAATGCAGGAGCTATACAGGTTGAAAGAGAAAAAGGAAACTCATGAAGACATTGACCCTGACAAAGAAAAATTTCTAAGCCAAGTGAATTAGGTTCCAAGATTGAGACTTGGACTCATAAACACAATCTTGTGTATAGACAGTGTGTTGAGTGTTGAAATGACTTGTTTTTTTGGCTGATTTTTGTTGTTTTTGAGAGCTGAATGGTTGATTTTATGAGATGATTGATTGGTTTGGAAGTGGTTTGAGAGTGTTTTGGATGATATTGATTATGTTTTGGAAGTTCATGATGTTTATTAGTAGTGATATGAGGTTTTGTGATGTTCTGATAGGTTCTGATTGGTTCTGTATACCTTCTGTATAGCTTCTGTTTTGTTCTATTTTGTTCTGATTGTCTTCTGTAAGGAGGGATGGAGTATTGATTGATGAAGATTGAGATCTTGTGAAATCTTATTGAATGGTTTGTGAGAAGTTTGGAATGGTTTGAGTATGAGTTATGTGGTTTTGATGACCTTCTGTAACCTTCTGTAGGTCTTCTGTAGAGCTTCTATCTCTGTTCTGTTCTGTACTGTAGCTGTTCTGGTACTGTTCTGTAGACTGTTCTGTATGCTTCTGTATGTGTTCTAATGAATGAAAGTGTAGCTTGGGAAAGTTTTCTAGCCTTGGAAAGAGGTGAATACAAGTGCAAAAGAGCTGAAAGAAGTGAAAGAAGTAGCTGCTGAAGACTCAAGTGAAGACTGGAGTGAAGTGACAGTAGTGAGCTATGAAAAGACACTGTAGTGGCTCTGGTGACTCTTCATATCAGACATACCTCTTGGGAGGGGTATCCACGACCTAAGAAGGATTATTGAGAGTGATTTTGAGAGATTTTAGTGAGGATATGATGTATTATTGATGGAGAGAGAGAGAGAGAGAGAGTCAGAGATAGCCCATTCTACTGAACAGAGTGATTGTATATGAGAGATTGAGAGAGAAAACTATGAAGATATTGAAGATGAATACTATGTGATGTATTTTCATTCAAATATGGTGTATTCCTTTGCTTTCTTTGTTATATTGATGGATTTTATGAATATATTGAAGAATATGGTTGATTCTATCAAATCCGTGGGAGATCTACATGATGCTGCATGAAGATTTGTTGTGCCTGGTGTTCTTTTCTTCATTGTGATCATATGAAAAATAATAAACAATCTTGTTGATGTTACAAGATAGATTTTCTTGCAAGAGAATTTCCTTTTCCTTGGTGTTCCTCTTGGGGCTCCATGTTTTTGGTGCATAGCCAGGGAACCTTGCCATCAACAAGCACCAGAAGAGGCTGAAAATGAAGGAAATGGCATTGCCAAGAAGAGAAGAATTCAATGGATGTTTGTAAAGTTCATTCTTCCACTGAAGAGTTGGAATTTCTCATAATCAGAGCCACTTTCCACAAGAATTTCATCCCACAATGGCGGAAACACATCACCATCATGATGCATGCTCTATGTGGTGGACAGTTTCCTCTTCCTGTTGAAGCGGCAGAAACTTGCATCTTGGTGGCAAACTGTTTGGGGACAAATTGAAGAGAAGAAACAGAGAGAATGACCATCCATGGAAGATTTGGCATTCATTGAGAAGTTTCCAGACATCGTCAAGTGGGAGATTGTGAAGAAGCTTCAGGAGTCTTGGTCTGTAGAGGTTCACAAAGACAAGAAGGAAAAGAGATGGAATTTGTTCGTGGATGCTCAACAGCAAGATACATGGGATGCTTGGTGCACTGATAATCTTCTGTTTGTTCAATTAGCAACCCACTGGAAGTTGGTAGACAGAGTGTTCTTTACAACATACACTGTTGAAACCATCAGAAGCTGGCATTACTATGATGATGGCACCACTACAATGCTTAGATGTATGCATTTTGACACCTTCATGACCAAATACCTTCCTCTGTGTAGTGGCATGAAAGCAGAATTTAGAGACGTTGAAAAGGAAGAAGTAGAAGAAATGTTGGCAAGAGAGTCCTCCAGAGACTGAAGCCTTTTGTTATCCCTCTGTGGAGCACTAACAACATAGTGGAACCAACCCCCTGATGAATGACGCAATAAAGAGGCAAGCGTTAGAACGAGTCCAGAGGTACATGAGAAGAGAGAAAGAAAAAATCAAAGCTAAGAACGAGCTCGCAGCAGAAGCCGCCTTTGACGCCCTTGCGGAACTCTTTACAGAAGTCCCAATGGCACATCAATCCCTTCCTCCTCCTGCTGGAGGTCCACTTCCAAGCCAGATCCGTCCTAGAAATATTGATGACAGGCCAACGAATGTAGTTCCATTGCCAGTTTTTAAGGGAGAGTACAATGAAGACCCCGATCTTCATGTAGCAAAGTTTATGGTAGCATGTGTGGCTAACAATGCCAGAACCCCTGAGCATTGGTTAGCAATATTCCCCGCCACTTTCAAGGGCGCGGCGTTTCAGTGGTATGAGAGACAAGCGGCAGGAACTTTTGGCACATGGGATGACCTGAAGTTGGCCTTCCTCACTAAATTCAGGCGTGAAGGTTTTGAAGAGCGGATGCGAGAGGAATTTATGAATTTAAGTCAGTCCTCTGGAGAAAGAGTAGAAGCTTATGTCTCACGAATGGAATCCATCCTGAAGAGATGGACTAACCATAATTTAGATGATGGCATTCAGAAGGGGGTGTTTCTCAGAGGATTACAACCAGAAGTCCGTAAGTTTGTGGAGCTGCAAAGACCAGCCACACTGCAAGCTGCAACAGAAGGTGCAAGACTATACGATGAAGTGGAAGCTAGATTGGCGATGAATCCGGGAAGAGGAGTCCTACCTCCTCTGATGCCAGGAATGATGTACCCAACAAATGCAGTCCCAGGGACAGTCCCCTACCCCTACCAAAGATGCCCCCAGTATCACAGTACAGTGCACCAAATCCACAATGGTCACAATCAATGCCTCAAATGATGGTTCAACCACAACAACAATGGTCCCAACCAATTTCCCCAATGCCAAATCAGCAGCAACAGTGGAACCCTACCAACTGGAGCCAACAGCCAACAGTTCAAATAGGAGCTCTGAATCAAAATCAGAACAGAGATCCCTCTGCACCAGCCCAACCTGTTTATGCAATGATTACAAAGACTCCTCAAAACCCTACTGCCAGTACCTCAGGAGGAGAAAACTTGAAGGATTACTTATCCAACTCAGTTGCAAATATCAAAAAGGAGTTGATGGATGTGATTACAGAGCAGCTACAGATGCTGAAAGTGAATACCGCTAGCATATCCAATGTTGCAGGAGCAGGAAGAGATGTGATAGGTCAAATACTTGGTGTGGTAAGTGTCATCAAGCAGGACATTTAGCCACTAAATGCACACGAAAACCAACCATTCATGGAGCTTTCTGTTCCTACTGTTTGCGGAAGAACCATACAGAGGACATTTGCTCTCTGAAGGAGATGCATGATAGGAGAAGGAAGGAAGAAGACGCACGATTCAACTTGCTGGAATCCAAAATGACAACACAGGATATTGGACCCAAGCCTAGAGATTTTGGTCCTAATTTCGGACCTAGAAGATTTCCATCCCAAAGTTACAGAGGAAGACAGTCTGGCGGTGGTCAAAGATCAGAAGTGGAGTGTTACAGATGCAGAGAAAAGGGACACATTTCACCAAAATGTCCAAATCCCAGAAGGTCAGTGGATTACAAGCCCTTATGCAGTCGGTGCAAAGGAGAAGGCCACATTGCAAAAGAGTGTCCAAGCCCAGCCCCAGTGAAAAACAGTGCTAATGATAGGCCAAGGCCCAAGAGCCTACCTCCAATTTAGTGGAATTGGAAGTTGCTGCCATCACGTGTGTAAAGAAGAAGGAACCACCTATCCAGAAAGAAAATAATCCTCCTGCCAGAACAATGATGTTCGATCTTCCACCAGAAGAACAGAACAGAACAGAGCCTGATAGTGCCATACAGAGCACTACAGTGCCACAGAGAGTTACAGAGACAGTTCCAGAGACAGGACCAGAGGTCCAGGAGATAGAAGAGGAGGAGGTGCCACCAGTTGGCAGATGAAGTTCCCATGATGCCCCTGTTGGAAGAAACAAGGAAAATGAAAATGGGTGTTGCCCCATTCCCTAACCGGTTAGAGAAGCCAGTGGATCCTACTAAGGAATACGATCTGGTTAGAGATCTAGATACCTTTAAACCAAACCTCACATTCCAACAATTATTGATGTTGTCTCCCAGTTGCCTAAAAAGGTTCAAAAGTATACTGACAAGACGACGTGGCTTAAGGATTGCTCCCTCAACAGCAACAAAGTCCAATAAAGCTCCAGCGCCTGTCAAAGAAGTGGACATAGCTAACGCCTTCCTAGATCCGGGTACCCCAGAGACTGGCGTGTGGATTGAAGGCTGCTTCATTGCAAATGCACTGATTAATGGTGGTTCATCAGTGAACATTATGACGGATGTGACAATGAAGGATCTAGGCCTACAAGGTGTGCAACCCACCCAATGGCTCATCAGATTGGCGGATCAGAGCAGAATCAAGCCTTTGGGCATTCTCCTATATGTGAAGACTACAGTGGCTGGAAAAGATTATTGGCTAACCTATCTAGTGGTGAAGCCAAACTCTTATGGTACATCCTACCCCCTGTTACTGGGCAGACCATGGCTTTTTGAAGCCCGAGCAAGGACGGATTGGTTCAAAGGAACCTTGACCTTGGGTAGAGGACCTAACAAAGTGGTGCTGAAGCTATATGGTGCTCAAAAAGGACATGGATCCACCTCCTTGGAATTATCTTCTGACTCCCTTAATGAGGCTATGGATGGAACATCAGCAAACGAAGATGATGTCAAACAGATCCTTCCCAAGAAAACAGTGGCATGTTCCTTATCAGTGGATACTATAAGCCGACTCCCAAAAGATGCAAAGCCATTATCAATGGGTGAATACTTCCTGCCTAAACCAGGAATGATTTCTGAAATCACTTCTAACAGTGAGATAGAAGCATGGATGTACTGCTCTCCCTGTTACATGGCCATAGCAGAGCCAGAGACAGAGGCAGAAGATGAAATAGAGAACCTGTTCTTCTCTTACAGAGCTCCTACATAGACAGAAGCAAAGACAGAGACAGAAGCAGAGACAGAGACAAAGACAGAGACAGAAGAGGATGGAGATGATATGGAAGAAGAAGGTTATGAAAGTGAGCCAGAAGAATCTATCTCACCTGTAGAGGATACATATGAAGAAGAAGTTCCAGAAGCATCAGAAGCAGATGAGCTCATGCTGTGGGACAGAATGGCGATGGTACCATTTGGTCTGGTAAATGGATCTTCTTATATGCAAAATCTTTATAAGAGATGGTTGAAGAAGAACAAGCCATCTTTTAGCAGTGGCTCTTGCCGTCCTCACCCATCCTTGCCAAAGAAAGATGATGATGATGCACCGTGCCAACAAGCACTAGTCCTAGAAACCCAACAGGCATCAGAGGGTCCCTATTATGTGGCGTTCCTGGACGTGTCATCAGAAGATGAGTTTTCAATCCAAGAGGTAATTAATTTTGAAACCAAACCCGAAACGGCTCTAATCCCAATTCAACATCTCAAGGAGCAACCTAAGGCTCCACCAAAAGAAGAAGTTGGGTCTAGTGGGACATCAGAAGAGGACACCACTCCCTTGAAGGAGTCAGATCTGTATCCAGAAGCAGTCCGTGGGACCTTCATCTGTGAAGTAGAAGGTGAAAGGCAGTTAACTTTTGTGGATGCAGATGGCACTGAACGTCACTTGAAGGTGGGTAGCAGCCTCCCAGAAGAGGAGTTGTCAACCTTGTACAACTTGTTGAAAGAAAATTTGGACGTGTTTGCGTGGTCCTACACAGACCTAAAGGGGATTGATCCCACAATATATCAGCATCATATTGACTTGGAGCCTGATGCCAAGCTAGTACGGCAACGAAAGAGGGAATGAACCCGATTATTCCACATTGGTGAAAGCCGAGCTGCTGAAGCTTCTGGAAGCCGAGTTCATCTATCCAGTGGCAAATAGTGAATGGGTTTCACCCATCGTGGTTGTACCCAAGAAGAATGGCAAGCTTCGTATATGTGTGGATTTTCGCAAGTTGAATTCCAAGACGAAGAAGGATCACTTTCCTATCCCTTTCACAGACCAACTGTTGGACACAGTGGTAGGACATGAGCTTTATTCCCTTCTGGATGGATTCAACGGATATAACCAAGTGCAGATAGCAGAAGAAGACCAATCCAAAACAACCTTCACCACAGAATGGGGAACCTATGCTTACTGAGTGATGCCGTTTGGGCTCTGCAATGCCCCTGCTACTTTTCAGTGAGTCATGATGGCCGTATTCCAAAATCATCTGCACGACTTTATTGAGGTATATTTGGATGACTTATGTGTCTATAGTTTGATCCGTGAACACTGGGGACACCTGGAACAATGCTTTGACCGATGCCGGGAGTATGGGATTTCCCTCAACCCCGACAAATGTATCTTTGGGGTCTCTTATGGAGTTCTGTTGGGCCACATTGTCTCTGCACAAGGGATATCAACAGATCCTGCAAAGATCGAAAAGATTGCAGCTCTGACAGCACCCACCAACCTCAAACAGTTGAGGGGATTCCTAGGCCATGTGGGTTACTACAGAAGTTTCATAGCTCATTTTGCAACAAAGGCAACCTCCTTGCACAAGCTTCTGAGGAAAGATGCAGAGTTTACTTGGACGGAAGAATGTGACAAAGCCTTCAACACTCTGAAGCAGTGTCTGATTGAGGCACCCATTCTGCAACCTCCTGATTGGACGAAAGAGTTCCATGTCCACACTAATGCATCCATTGAAGGCTTAGGCGCAGTTCTCTGCCAGAAGGGCTCCTCGAAGCTGGATCAACCCATCTATTACGCAAGCCAAAAAGTCACTGATAGGGAACGGAGCTATACAGTGACAGAGCTGGAGTGCTTGGCAATGGTGTTTGCCCTAGAGAAGTTCCGCCACTACCTCCTATCCACCCACTTTAAGTTTTATGTGGATCATGAGGCCCTATCCTTCCTAATGAACAAAGCAGATGTGAAAGGACGAATGATGAGATGGCTCCTTCTATTTCAGGAGTTCGACTTTGAGGTGATTACTAAGCCTGGTCGTTCCCATGTTCTGGCAGATCATCTATCGTGTATCCCACAAACTACAGACGAGGAGCAGGATGATCCAGACCTCCCTGATGCTTCCCTATTCTTAGTAGAAACTGTAACTCCCTGGTATGCAGACATTGCCAATCTTCTGGCAACCCACCAGTATCCTCCTGGCATTTCTAGTCGAGAGAGGAAGAAGCTTATGTTAGAATCAGCCCCCTACACCCTACTAGGCGGCGCACTGTACAAGAAAGGCAAAGATGAAGTGCTCAGAAGATGTGTTGCAGGAGATGAGATTGGGATTGTTTTGAAGGCTTGCCATGACGAGCCATGTGGAGGCCACTTTGCAGGAGAAGCTACAGCCAGGAAGGCTCTACTAGCAGGATACTGGTGGCCTACCATTCATAAGGATTCCTATGATTATTGTAAAAGATGTGATGCTTGTCAAAGAATGGGGAAACCCACCAAGACAAGTGCCATGCCACTGCAGCCTATTCTTCCTTTGAAGCCGTTTGAGAAGTGGGGCATCGACTTCGTAGGCCCGATCGATCCTCCTACCAGAAGGAAACAGAACCGATACATCCTCGTATGTACGGATTATGTTACAAAGTGGTGTAAGGCTAAAGTCCTAAAGCGGGACGATGGTAACAACATGGCCCTGTTCATGTACGAGAATATCATCACCCATTTTGCCAGTCCCTTAGAGCTGGTACGTGACAGAGGTACTCATTTCATTAACAAAGTCATGGAAGAGTTGACAGAGTTGTATAAGATCCGCCATCGCAAGTCCACTCCTTATTACCCCAGAGCCAACGGCAAGTCGAAGTCACCAATCGCATCCTCTGCTCGATTCTGATAAGAACGATTGCCACATATCGTCGTGATTGGGATGATCGACTTATAGAGGCCCTCTGGGCATACAGAACCTCCCATAAAGCAGCAACAGGACAGACACCTTTCTAGCTGGTGTATGGTACAGAAGCTGTTTTCCCTGTTGAACTGGAATTACCCTCTTTGAGAGTGGCTATCAAAGAGCATTTGGGGGACGATGATTCACTGCAACGTCGTCTCCTGCACTTGGAATGTTTGGACGAAACTCGCAAGATAGCTCTACAGTGATTGAGTGATGCGAGCTTTCATCCTAACCGGATGGGAAAGTGAGTATGGGTTGCCCTCTGTAATTATCAACAGAGTGTGAGACAGAGGGTGGGGCGAGAGACCAGTCTTTTCCCTTCAAATCAAATGAGAGGTGAGTAGTGTGAATGAAGTGTTGCACGCACGGGATGGGCCTCTCAATGCACAAAGCACAATTTGTTTCTGTGCACTGCACTATAAGGCTCCCTGGCCTTCCTTCTCGCACCGTATGCCGGCACAGGGCGAGATGCACAATTGCACCATCAAATGCGCACAAGGCATACAACCTTTGCACACGTGATCGTGAGGATTACATCAATGGGTTTCAGGACATGGTTGCCCTCTTGTATCTATCCACAGAGCGTGAGACAGAGGGTGGGCTGAGTGTGGCTGGAGTTTCTTCAATCAATTACCGAGAGGTGAGATTGAGGGACGTTACGAAACTTGGAGTCAAGTATGTTCCCATTTCCCTATGCACCCACGGGCTGGGTCTCTACCGTCATCATCACAGGACACGTCACTCTGTTCTATACACTGCACTGTAAGGCTCCCTTGCCTTCCTCCTTGCACTTATGCCAAGCGGGTTGGACGCACTAATGCACCATCAACTGTGCACCCTAGCATACTCCCTCTACACCATTCCCCTGTCGATTCCTAACCTGGGTATGAGATATGGGTTTCAATCCTTATTCCTCGAGTGATATTAGTCCTGGGGCGAGTGACAGTTCTTTCATTCCATTTGAGTGCTTGTGAGTTGAGTGTAGTATCCCTCATCATCGACAAATTTCCTGCAATTCCTTCAACCAGTTACCTCCCTAGGTGCTGCCGCATGGTCCCTGCCATGACGGATGTGTGCTATGAAGATGCCTTGGTACCTCCAGCAGCCGACAACAACACCGGACGTGCCGTCGATAATCAACCTTGATTCCCGACAATATGGGCCAAGTTTTTCTAACACTACCACTTTTGTTTCTCGGTGACGTTAAGGTTTTAAGTGTGGGGACGTTAGTGGATGGTTTGTTATGTGGTTCTAGGTCCCTGTTGCTCGGTTAACCCTATCCGTTAATGTTTTAAGTGTGGGGACGTGTCCCTGCGCGTCTATATTGCCTACCCTTCTGCATATGCCTCAACCTGCTAATGCCTCTATGCCATGACTTGATTTTACCCTAATGGGGTCCCTTCTCACCCATTCGTTCATTTTCCACCCACCCTTGGGGCTGTTCCCTTGTAGTTTTCCTTCATTCCCTGATTTTGCGGTCCTGCCATGTAAACGCAACCTACGTTCACCGAAGTCCAAATCCAACCTTATAGCCATGTTGCTCCTTTTGACCTGACCATTTTTCCTTTTTACCTACCCTTTTTCCAGTGCACGGTTTTCGAGCTATTAATTTTTGAAGCATTTTGCATAAATTAATCGGTTTTCCATGTGAACGTGCTTTGCTTGCTTTGGAACCGTGATCTAACATCATAGCCCTGACAACCACTTTCTCCCTGACATTTTTTCTTTTTACTCCGAGTCATTCCGATGCACGGTTTGTCCAATATTAATTTTTCGGTTTTTTAAAGCCTTTTTCGTGCGTCTTTTTGACATTTTTCCATGTGAACCTGTCCTGTTTGCATCGGAATTCCAATTTGATTTGACAGACGTGTCCTCCGTGCCTTCCCCTACCTTTTTCCTTTTTCCTCCATCCTCTTTCGCCTTCTGGATTTTTACTTATTAATTTTTAAACGTGTTTTCGAGTGTATTTTTGGTGTTTTTTGCATATGAACCCCTCCTACTTCCACCGGAACTACGTTTTAACATGACACCCCTGTGCCAACCCTTCTTGCCGACATTTTTTCTTTTTATTGCCTATCATTCCGGCAAATGGTTCATCCAATATTAATTTTCGATCCCATTTTCGGGTTTGTTTTTTGGGTTTTTCCCACGTGAACGCATCTTGTCTCAGTTGGAACTATGTTTTGATGTAATAGGATTGTTGGGCACGTCTTTCTACACATTTTTTCTTTTTTCTGCACCTCGTTCCGATGCACGGATCTTCCGATATTAATTTTTAATTGCGTTTTTTGATTCGTTTTTTGTGTTTTTGCACGTGAACGCCCTGTCTTTCCCCCTGGAACCCCCGTTGCACATTTTCCCTATCTTCCCCTTGTCGTCTTGCCCACTTTTTGTTTTTACGACATTTCGGTTTGATGTCCGGATTGGGAGTTATTAAATTTTCTTTATTTTTATGTATTTTCGGGCGCCCCGTCCCGCGCGTGAACGTGCTCGTTTTCAATTTTACGCGTCTTAACGTGCCTCAGTCGTGTCCGCGTACCTCGTCCTAGCATCCGGGCGCCCTTTCAATCCCGTCACGGTAAATTTTTTTACCCCGCCTCGCGCACGCGCGCGGGACGGGGGTACGCCTCCTTTTTGGGTTCTCACCCCGCCCACTACCCCTAACCCTTACCCCTACCCCTAACCCCTACCCCTACCCTGCCCACTCCCCCTAACCCTTACCCCTACCCCCCTGGGCCCCTGCCCATCCCCTCCAACCCTTTTCCACCCCCCCCATGCCCTTTCCTATCCCCCCCCTACCCTGAACCCTCCCCACCCTAACCGCCGCCCTCCCTACCTCTCCCCTCCTCTGCGTTCTCCAACCTACCCCTCCCCCTCCTCCTCCATTACCTCCTCCTCCATTACCTCTCTCCTCCCCTGCTTCTCCTCCACTCCTACCCTCCTTCTCCTGCCCGTGCCCCCCCCCCCCCCCCCGCTGGCCGTCGCCCCGCCCTCTGACGTCGACAACGCCCTTGCCACTGGCCGCCCTCTAACACCCGCCCTCGACAGCGTCCGCCGTCGCCGTCTTCCACCGTGGCCGCCGTCTGTCCTGCCACCCGCGCTCCTCCTGCGCCCGTGCCACAGTCACCCGCGCTCTGCCCGCCCTCCAGGTCGCCTTCACCAGTGCCCCCATCCGAGCCGATGGTGCCCGCTGCCTCCCTACCTCCTTGCCACATGCCCCCCATTACCCCTTTTAAACCCCCATTCCCCCCCCCCCCCCCCCCCCCCACATCACCTACCTTCCCCTAAACCACCACCCACTTACCCCTTCTAAACCCCCATTCCCCCCCCATCACCTACCTTCCCCTAAACCACCACCCACTTACCCCTTCTAAACCCCCATTCCCCCCACTGCAAACACACTAACCCCCCTTTCCCACCTTCCCACTATCCAACCCCCCACTAACACACACCCCCCTTCTAAACCCCCTTTCCGCCCCCGTCACACCTATTCCCTTCCCCCACCTAAGCACTCCAAATTCCCACTACCCCCCCTCCATTACCCCTGTTCCCCCACAGCTAACCCACTAAACCCCCTCAAGCTCCTGTTCCCCCCCCACAGGCACACCCGCACCAGACAACCCTTCGTCAACCATGTTCCCCCCAGCACACCCGCAGCAGCTTACCCCACCCCTTCCATACACCCCCGTCCCACCCGTCAACACCCTCGCGTATCGACACACGTGTAGGTGTGTACGCGCGCGTGGGGGCTTGAGCTTGTTCGTGATCGTGCGCTGGTGCGGGAGATAGTTAGCTGGTTGCTGACACGCAGCTGCCACGCAGCTTATTTCTGGGTATTTTCCTAGTTTTTTTAATTCAAACACCCGTAATCTTTTAAAAAACACACAAAAACAAAACCATTGAAATTTATTTTAAAAAAACAACAAAAAAAAACCATTAAACAACCCTTAAAATTATGACAAAATTCCAAAAAAATCTAGCAAAATTCCTACTATTTTTGCAACACATTGCCTTTTTTTTACCCTGTAAATTTCAAGAGAAAAACTTCCAACCATTTTAAAAATTCACAATTCTTTTAAACATACTTAAAAAAATGCAAAAAAACATTCAAAATGCTTAAAAATTCCAAATTAATTTCCAAAAAATTCCTAACAATTCCATTAAGATTTTTACTTATTTTTTGGCATATTTTTCTAAGCTGTCATAATATTTCATTTCACACCTAAATTCCTTAAAATTACAAAAAAAAAAACATAAAACAAAAACCTTTTTCATCCCAACACCAACTAAACATCTAGAAAAAAAATCCAAATATTTTTGGATTGAGGAGAGCGCATTCTTTGTATTTACATACACCCACTACCAGGTATTTTCCCTTTTATTTGTTTTTTTTTCAGCTACCCCAAAACCCACGTTTAATTTTTTTTAAAAAACCAAAAAAAACAAACAAACAAATAATAATAAAAATGAACCCTCAACACCACCATGGCACGCACATTCACGCTAAACACACCATTTTTTTTAAATAAAAATAAACATGTCGTTCACTTAGCACGCGCTAAGTGTACTAAAGAGGCACTTTAATATTTTTAATTAAAATGAACCAGCTGTCACAAGAGCACGCGCTAGCAAAAAAACACTCCACATCACCTTAATTTGTAATAAATGAACTTGCATTTAGAGACCCAATCTGGGTATCGAAGTCCGGGATTCGAATTAAAGCACCGCTTTACCCTAATAATTGGTAATTAAATTTTTAAGAAGGAACCGCCGTTTTCTTGTTAAGGTTTATCACTTAATAAAACTTCACCCATTTCTTAATAATTTATTAAAATGAACCTTTCATTAAATTACTTCCCCCTCACTGCACTTAATTCCCCTTTTTAACGAACCCGGTTTCGTGGGATGGGTATGCGCAGTCTTTGGAGTTATTTCCATGGTCAAACATCGGCTTACGATGTAAAAAAATTTACCGTGACGGGATTGAAAAGGCGCCCGGATGCTGGGACAAGGCACACGGACGCGACGGAGGCACGTTAAGACGCGTAAAATCGAAAACGGGCACGTTCACGCACGAGACGAGGCGCGTGAAAACACATAAAAATAAAGAAAAATTAATAACTCCCAATCCGGACGTCAAACCGAAATGTCGTAAAAACAAAAAGTGGGTAGGACGACAAGGGGAAGACAAGGAAAATGTGCAACGGGGGTTCCGGGGGAAAGACAGGGCGTTCACGTGCAAAAACACAAAAAATGAATCAAAAAACGCAATTGAAAATTAATATCGGAAGATCCATGCATCGGAACGAGGTGTAGGAAAAAGGAAAAATGTGCAGAAAGACGTGCCCGACAATCCTATCACATCAAAACATAGTTCCGACTAAGACAAGACGCGTTCACGTGGGAAAAACCCAAAAAACAAACCCGAAAATGGGATTGAAAATTAATATTGGACGAACCGTTCGCCAGAATGACAGGCAATAAAAAGGAAAAGTGTCCGCAGAGGAAGGGTTGGCACAGGGGTGTCATGTCAAAACGCAATTCCGGTGGAAATAAGAGGGGTTCATATGCAAAAAAAACCAAAAAATACACCCGAAAACACATTTAAAAATTAATAAGTAAAAACCCAGAAGGCGAAAGAGGATGGAGGAAAAAGGGAAAAGGTAGGGTAGGCATGGACATTCTCATTTGGCTTTTGGCGTGTTACATTCAAGACACAACCAATATTGTCCACCCCTCTCAGGAGCAAAGTCTCTACGAAAAGCTGTGAAGAATTGGTTAGTGCTAGTTATGGTTCCGGCCTCTAGACCGTGATACCATACTGTTGCCCTTGCTTTTAACACCATATTGAATAACATCATTAGGTGTTGTTTGTCTTGGATTCGATAGTTGAACATGAGAGTTTGAAACTCCTCAATATGGAGTTCTCCATCTTCTTCTACCAACCCATGAAAAATGGGCAAAGTTACTCCTAATGCCGGTAAATCTGATGTCTCTACTGGAATTACGATGGGTTGTGCCATGGCTACAACGGATTGAAAATAGGAGTTTGTGTAGGTAAAACTACACCCCCACTTGAAGTGGGTTGATTGACTGGAAGTGGGGAACTGCTAAGACTTCCACTTGCGCTCAAAGGGCTACTTATGACACTTAGGTTATTAGAACCACTACCGCTTATGTGTAACGGGTTGCTTCCTTGAGGAGAATAACACCTTACAATCTCCAACCACTGTCTAGCCCTCTCAGCACGTTCTGCTTTTTGTATTTCGGCTTGATGGTTCTTGTCAAAGAACATAAACCAACTATTTGGTCCCTAAAAACCCTAGATTCAGAACCACCACTTGTTGGCGGCTCTCGACAAATGCACCACTCATGGGACCTAAAATGGGTTGGCACTGGCTATGGCACTGGCTATGGCACTAGCCATACCTCATGGGATCTAAAATGGGTCAGCACTGGCTATGGCACTAGCCATACCTCATGCATACAACAGACAACCCCACCACACAACCTCACAGACCAAGAGCATCTCTAATACACCGATGTACACTAGATAGACTTAATTATGCGTTTGTAGCTGATATGTAGTCCAACGTTTACCTTCCCTTCTCCTTAGAGGGAGATCCCATAACATATAGGCATAGTTCCTCGTAACACAAACATAAGGAAGCTCCTCTCGATTGATTGCCGCTGCTCCACTACAACTCTCCTACACCTCGAGGATTGGCCCTAAGATGCGTCACTCCAACATATAAACCATAGAGCACGAACTCCACTCTTTTCCTGCTTTGTACGATCCAAGAATATATAGATTCTCACCAAATAATTCCCTTAGAACATGAACAACTAACCTACAGCTTAGTTTCCTTTCCACTCCACGTATAAGTCATGTCCTAGGAAGACAATCACTTTGCAATCCAGGACTGATACCATGTCATGCATAATCCATAGTGCATATGATCCTAGTGTACAAACAATATTCATCGAATTAGAATTTTGTAATGTGGAAAAAATAGCACTTTCATGATTTTCACTAAATATATGCTTTGATGTATGGAGACTAGCACCAAGTCCTCGTGCTACTAGCCTCTTGAACTGAAATATTGAAGTTCTAAATGAAATGCAAAGTCAAATATTTCAAAGATTCACACCCTCTTAGCGCTCTTAATCTCTTAACATCACCCTTTCCCTCTAACGTTGTCGTCGCGTTAAGAGTTGAAGGTCTACCATCGGGGCTTTTAGTGCAGAAGAAGAGTTTAGGATTCAAGATTCGGGAAGGGAAAATGGATTGGGGTTTAATAAGATATGGGATTTAGAAATGATTTAGGTACGGAAGAAGAGTTCAAGCCTTTTCACTATGTACTTAGCATACATGAACAGAAGGAATAAGACTAACTTGATTACATTAAATGCCTCTGGATACATACATCATATCATAAAGGATATTTTTCAGATTCTCAATTCATTTATGAATGTCAAATGCAAGCTCTAATGGCATTTATTTCAAGTACATAGATGGATTTCAACCCTTTGGTTCAAGTATATTGTTGATAGATTCAAATGCATCTAAGATTTGGGCCAAAGATACATGAAATGAATTGAAAAAGTATAATTTTAGCTTCAGCCCTGTTTTAAAATAGAAAATTCCAGCCCATAATCAAGTTCAAAATGAGTGCATAAACTCAAGAGGAAGCACTTCTAATCATTCAGGAACAATGTCCTGAAGAAAAGAGGTCATTTCCTTCCATTACAACCATAAAATTCCCATTTTTGCTCATAAAAATGGACCATAACAGTGGGCTGCCTTGTTTATGACTGGTTTTTTTAGCCCATAACAGCCCATAAGTCTTCAATATCCTCACCCTTTGCTTGCCCCAAAGTCACTCAAGTACTTGGGTACAAGTCGGGCTTCATTGGACCAAGAATAAGGTAAACAAAATGAGAGAAGTCGTACATAAGAGCAGGCTGAATACTCTTCTCTCAGATTTTCCTCTTTTATAGACTGTTTCAGCATGCATTTTCGTCAGACCAAAGAGGCAGAGAAGTGGAGCTCTCACCATGTTTACATCTTCAGTAGTTGGGTATGTTGATCTTCAGTTTGCATGCTCCATTTCATGCACCATAGCTCCAGCTCTCTCCAGTTTGCCTCAAACAATGCAGCCCGCATTTTGCGCCAAAAAATGCGGGCTGCTCCTTGCTCAGTCCTGGTCTCTTTTTTGACCAGCCTAGGTCACTTGTTGGTCACTTAAGTCTGTTACTCCTGGTCCCATGTGGACCTAGTGGACTTTTGGCAGTTTTTGGCATCTTTCTTGGGTTCTGACCATATTTTTGTACCTGAATTAATGTGATTTATCCTGCAGACTGTCAATTCCTTCCAGATGACCAAGTTGTAGGTTCCCATAGACTTATTTTTCATAAATATACATGGTATAACTGAAAATTATATGCTAAATACAAAAGAACATGTATAACTAAGGTGGTTATTGGATAACAATGTCTAAATTTTGTATGCAAATTTCTCATATAACTTCCAGTGAAGCTCTTCTGTGTTCATAAGAATCCCATGATTTATATTATGAATAGTAAACTCTTTGACATTCACCCCCTCCTAACCTGCACATCCTCCGGCATGTGCCATTTCATAAGATTACAGGTCAAGGAGGGTCTTCTTCTTCATCTTCATTCTCTAAGTCTTTTTCTTCCTGCATGTCTTCAAGTAGAGGGCTTATATTTAAGTCATCAAGTTCATAAGTTGAAGATTCTCTTCGTTTGAAGAGTTTGATTCGTTTCCCAGCTATTGGAATCTTTATCATGGTCCCATCCATTTCAGCCAAAGAGTAAGTAGCATTATTATGTACTACTTTTACAACATATGGTCCAAACCATCGCTTGGCTAACTTCCTATGAGCACTATATTGATCGTCCAGGCTGCTATCATAGACAAGAATCCAATCATTCTCTTGAATAGCTCTTGGACGTAGTCGATGATGCTTGTCAAACCTCTTATTATTCTGTAGTCTTGCTGTTTTTAGCCTTTCAATGGCTGTTTTGACATCTTCTGGCCTTCTTTCAAGTTGCCTTATGCATAAAGTCAGTAATTCTTCTCTATTCATGCCTTCATCCCAAGGCAAGATACTCCATGTGACAATGGATTCCTCAATAGGCATAACGGGTGGCTGTCCATACATGAGTTCAGCTGGCATATATCCTGTTATTGCACTATGGGTAGTTCTATCAGCCCATAATGCGAATGGTAGCATTTTAGGCCATTCCCTCAACTTTCCTTTGCATGATTTCGCTAAAGCTTTAAGAATTGGTTGATGGCCGCTTTCACTCTTACCATTGCCTTCAGGATTGTAGGCTGAGGTAAGAGATAGCTTAATTCCCAATTGAGCAAAGAAATGGCGAACCTCATTGGCATCCAATTCTCCTCTATCAGCAGTTACTTTAGCAATACATCCATACCTGCAAAATACTTCTTTAAGTAAAAATCTACAAACAGTATGAGTGGACTTTGTTGTCGAGGCTTTTCCTTCCACTTGATTTGTGAGATCTTCTCTAGCAAGTACTAGATATCTCATGTTCCAAATTCCTGTAGGCATGGTTACTAAATCAATAACCCATCTATAGTGAATGGATAAAGGATAGGTAGGCTGAAGCCCATCTCTATGCTTTACCATAGAATACATTTGACAAACATGACAAGACTCAACAAAATGATCAATGTCTTTATACATGTTTTGCCACCAAAATTTCTCTTTTATTTTAGCAAATGTGCCCCATATGCCTCTATGTCCAGCCAATAGGCTTTCATGGAATTCTTGCATGACTTGTCTTTGTGTCTTTTTATCTCCTAAGACACGAACGTGCGCCCTTCCTTTCTTTTTCGCATGCCTCCAAAGGTAACCATCTTTAAGAAAAAAACCATAGGCTTTTCTCTTAATTCTCTTGAACTCTTCATCAGTTCAACCTTCCTTCTTTGTCATAGTACTCAAAAATTGGCCAATTTTTAGCCAATCATCTGTATAATATTCTTCTTTAAAGTGTGAACAAACCATAACAAAACATGGAATATGTTGTTTACTAGCTGTCCATTGTCCTTCTTTGGTTGATTCATTCTTCCTTGCTGATGTAAAAGTTGTTTTAACAGCTGAACCTATTGTTCTTGCTATAATTTTTGTTGTACCTGCATTCACAACATCATTTATAAACTCTGATTCTTCTTCATCCATCATTTTTTCTTCATCCATATAGCTGGCATGTGAAAGCATGTCAACAACTGGATTATCTCTACCTGCAATATGTTTCAAATCAGGATTTAAGGATTTAATATAGGCTATCCATCTTAACATGGCTATGTCAGGAGTGGAACAGTTGGCGATCATGCCCAAGAGTGGAAGGCAATCTGTCTCAACTATAACATGTGCGCCCATGAAGTACTCCTGTCACATTTTAATGCAGTTACAACTCCCCAAAGCTCTCTTTTAATTTGAGCATACCTTCTTTGTCGTTCATTAAGAACCTTGGCTCCAAAACGGATTACATATCTATTGCCTTCAAGGCCGTCTTGTCCAACTGCCCATCCTATTCCAATAGGACTTGTGTCTACTGTGAGTATAATGGGCTGTCCATTAGAGTAGTTAGCCCTCTTATTACCTCCTATCTACCCACTTTAAATTTTATGTGGATCATGAGGCCCTGTCCTTCTTGATGAACAAAGCAGATGTGAAAGGACGAATGATGAGATGGCTCCTTTTATTCCAGGAGTTCGACTTTGAGGTGATTACTAAGCCTGGTCGTTCCCATGTTTTGGTTGATCATCTGTCGCGTATCCCACAAACTGCAGACAAGGAGCAGGATGATCCAGACCTCCCTAATGCTTCCCTATTCTTGGTAGAAACTATAACTCCCTGGTATGCAAACATTGCCAATCTGCTGGCAACCCAACAATATCCTCCTGGTATTTCTAGTCGGGAGAGGAAGAAGCTTATGCTAGAATCAGCCCCCTAGACCCTGTTAGGCGGTGCACTGTACAAGAAAGGCAAAGATGAAGTGCTCCGAAGATGTGTTGCAGGAAATGAGATTGGGATTGTTTTGAAGGCTTGCCATGACGAGCCATGTGGAGGCCACTTTGCAGGAGAAGCTACAGTGCGAAACTTTTCCAGGGCAAACACCATTGCCAAGCACTCCAACTCTGTCATTGTATAGTTCCGTTCTCTATCAATGACTTTTCGGCTTGCGTAATAGATCGGTTGATCCAGCTTAGAGGAGCCCTTTTGGCAGAGAACTGCGCCTAAGCCTTCAATTGATGCATCAATGTGTACATGAAACTCTTTCGTCCAGTCAGGAGGTTGCAGAATGGGTGCCTCAATCAGACACTGCTTCAAAGTGTAGAAGGCTTTGTCACATTCTTCCGTCCAAGTAAACTCTGCATCTTTCCTCAGAAGCTTGTGCAAGGAGGTTGCCTTTGCAAAGTGTACAATGAGAGCTGACAGTAGGCAAAACCCAATATTCAAAGTCAATCATTGATTATCAATGCAAAACCAGCATCAAGAGAGCATAAACAAGCATGTACCAGTCAAACTAGCATGAGCCAACACCCAAGCATGTCAAACAAAGTCCATCAGTGAAGTCGGTACATCCCCCAATCAACAGGGCAAAATATACATACCACTGCCAAGACCTGACACAAGTCGATGTCTTCTCAGCCTTGTCTCAAAGATCCAAAAGCTCAATATGCATAAACCGCATTTGCTTAATGTCTAATAAGCATACAAAGATGCTCCCATTGGCACAAAAGCCGTAAGTGTCAAGCAAATAAGCTCAAACAAAGCATGTAAGAGCACCTGTGATAGAGTATCCAAGATCATACGTCAATAAGACATCCTAAGCATATGAGCGGTCAAGTATCCAATGACAGCATCCAATGTCATGAAGATAATCCCAATCAATCTCTGACAAGCCAAAGCAAGACCAAAATAAACTCCAAAATATCCAAAGTCAAGACCAAACAAAGCTCCAATAGCATTCAAGTCCAAACAAGTCTCAACTTGAGCTCCTAGAGCTTTTCTCCTTGAGCTGGTCATCCTCATGTATGGCCTCTTTAAACAAGTCTCAATTTGAGCTCCTAGAGCTTCTCTCCTTGAGCTGGCCATCCACATGTATGGCCTCTTCAAAGACCCTAGCTAGTGTGTCTCTCTGTAAGCTTGAGTTGTCTACCAAGGCCTTGTAGAGTTCCTCACTACATGTTTCGTTGATAAACACGGTGGACACCGCTCTCTCAGTGGGTTGTTCGCTAGGTGGGATTCTCTTATAGATACTCCGCACGTGAGTAACATAGTCCTTGATGTTCTCTTTGTCCCTTTGCTTGACATTTATCAACTGCACTATGAGATTATTGGAGTACCCAGCCTCTAAGAATCTCTTAATGAAGAGACTCTTGAGGTTATCTAAATTGTTATGCTCGGCAGTGCCTAAGCTTTTGTACCATGTCCTACCCTTATCAGCCAAGCATAGGTCAAAATCTTGCAAGCGCTAAGTGAGATCAATGAGGCCGTTAGCCTTGCAGACCTGCTCAAACTACTCTATGAAACTATACGGGTTGTTTCTTAGCTTGTATTTGTCTAGCTATTTCACAACTACAGGGATTTTTTATTGACTCTTGGTGACCCCTAATCCTACAAGCAATGACATTGGTACTGCTACTACGCTTTGTTTGCTAACATGTTGTCTATTAGTCGCTTCATGCTAAGAAGATCACTCAGTGTTAAATCCACCTCTAATGCTCTTTCCCTCTCTATGTTCGGTCCTGTTCAATTTCTATTTGTTAGGGCTAGCACGCATTGGACTTCTCGCATTTCTATGTCCTACTACAATCTCCTAGTCTTCTATTGCTGGTTGTATGCTACTATGCCTTGCAAAGCTTTTTGCGCTAGCTTTCTTTTCTCCTCAAGGTCCACTTTGATGTCTTTTGATAATCTGCAATGGTGGTTTGTGTGTCGTATTCATTCACCATCTATTGGATTTTGACTGGAAAATCCCCCAAGTTGAGATCTTCATTTCCACTTTTGTACTAGTTTCTTCCATATCTGTGGTCTCTTGCTCCACCAAGTTGCGATGAGGTTGATCAAGTTGGGTAGTGTCGCACTCCCAATGGTGTCACTCCTTCAATGTGTCTGGATTTTCATGTTGCATCTCTCACTTGGTCCTACCAATTGGGGTTCTTGATCACCTGTCTAGGTTTGAGCGTCGTCTCCTATTAGTGGGTTTGTTCAATTCATTAAGTTTGAGTGTGTTCCTTCTTATTTACAAACAATCCTCAATTTATGTTCACTCAGTGTATGCGTGGTGCTCTTTTTCGTGCACTATGTGAAATTAGGCTTTCAGTTTTTTCAAGTGCACTTCAAGTGTTGAAAATAATGTGGGTGTGAACACGATATGATAAATGCATCTTCCACACTCCGATCTAAGTTCTTGACTGAATAGGGGTTGAGGCTCAGTAGTCATAGGCTGCCTCACTCGTCTCTAGGGTTTGTATTACGTTATTCCACTCGATCAAGTCAATTGGAGCAAAGTCAGTTTATGGCTCTAAAAGGGGCTAAAAGTTGAGGTGACTATCAACAATTGTGTCTAGCCATCTGGCTGTGATTTCTAAGGTCAATTGTGCTTGTAAGGCTTTCGGAGCCTTCCCTGATTTGGCGAGAGGTGTTCTGCTTTGTTCAGGATGCACTTAATTTGTCAAATTCTCTTATTTGATTGTTTGTCTAATTCTGCAATGTCTGATTTTGCTATGTTCGATCCCCAAAATCAAACATCCGATTTTTAACTTGTCGATTTCGTGCGTCCGATTTAGACTTATCCAATTGTGATGTGTCTGATTTGGACTAGTCCAATTATCGTTTATCCAAGTGGCCGATGGCTGAGCATCCTAGTCCAATTTTGGAGGTGTCTAATTATAGGCCGATTATAGGCCGTTTGATCGTCTGATCCTAGTTGGTCTGACTTTCAAAATCAGATGGGTAGCATCCAATCGGATAGATCAGTGTTCAATTTCCTGGAATCAGACATTCGAGTATTTGATTTTGGGAATCGGACCTTGCAAGCCCTGTCCAATTTTGATAGCACAAAAACAGTGATGTCAAAAAATCGAATCGCCACAATGGTTTTGATCACACAAACATGCAACGAGCTCCATAATACAAGAATCGACACAGAAGAAGGTCTCTATATACCTTGTATGCACAAAAAACTCCTATGGAAGCTGATCAATTCACCCGAAGCTCTCTCTCTCTCTCTATATATCAAGCTCTCTCTCACTGTTGAAGGTGAAAATGAGCTTCCTCCTTGCTCTCTAGGGTCTTAAACCCTTGTTCCGCTCAGTCTTGACCTCTCTGATTGCTCCTCTTGTAGTATTAACACATTTAAGTGCTCTTTTTTCCATTTTTCCCTTGTTTGTGTCCTAGTTGGGCCTGTTTTACAATAGGAACCCTAAAGCATTTCGCTTTAATCTCTCAATCCTGTCTCCTACTTTAAATGCAACAAAAATCAAACATCAAATACTAAAATGATTTATCCTACTTTCCTACTCATCAAAAACCCAAAATACTTACTTGTTTTGAAGATTAAAAACCCCAAATCTCCTATCTACCTCAAGCACTGGTTTGGGGATGAAACCCTACTTCAACACTTGATTTGAGGCATGCAAGTGCTCAAGCTTGAATCTGTTGGTCCCAACAATGAAACCAAAATGTAGTGGGAGCTTACGCTCATCTGTTGAGATCCACAAACCTCTTATTACTTCAAGTGTTTCAAGCAAGCAGAAATGGCTATCTCTCACCTAGCGATGCACATTCAATCCTACGGGGGTGTAGTGAGCTTACCTTGATGCCCGAATGAGTAGCCTCCTCCCTCAAGCAAACTGGTAGCTCAATGATTCGAGATGCAAGCTCAAGCAATCTCAAGCCTCCACCTCCAAGCTCCATCCTCCATAGCCGTGCATGAGACAAGAGAAGAGAATAGAAGATAAGAATAAGAAAGGAGATGATGGAGAGCTTCTTCTCCAAGATCCCTCGCCCTCATACACTCACTCCTTCACACTCTCACACTCCCTCTCTCAAGCACACACAAGCAAGCAAGAGGGAGAGAAGAAGAAAAGAAGGAGAGACCACTTTAGCCACACACAAAAGAATGATCTTCTCCATTTACTTTTATACTTTTATACATGCCCTCCTCCCTTTGGGCACCCATCCCCTTTTTTACATGACCGGTCGTCTTAGTAGCCAAACTCTTTTTTCCTCATGTCTTTCTTCTTTTCATGGTTCTTTTGCTCTTGCACTTCTACATTTACAATTTGCATAGGAGGGAGCTTAGCACTCTTTTATAAAATGAATTACATTGCGCCTTACGCTTTCCTTGCTAAAACATTCTATGCACATTTCTTGCTAGAATCTTTGGTGCACCTTGCTAGAATATTCGGTGCTCTCCTATATTTTTTATGAGTTTGCCTTCTCTTCCACTTTTCCCGCCTAGGCAAAATGAGCTTCTCTATTCACTTTTTGACTTGGGCTTCCTTGGTCTTCCTCTCCTTCTTTTTGGGTTGTATGGTTCGTAACATGTCTGTAATAAATAATGAAACATAGTCCCCTCTTTTGATATTGTATGATCCAAGAGATATATTTATTTCCTCACATAAGTATCCCCCAAGTTAACCTATCTAGTCTACACTAAGGAAAACCTCTTTCGCTCAATTGTAGGTCAAGACAAGTGTTATACATCCAAGAGCTAATCATTTATACCATGTTTAATGCATGTGCAGTGTGAAATGTCCTAGCATGCTCAAATAAGTTTAATTAACAATTAGTCATGTGTTGTGTGAAGACATTCTTTCCATGCTTTTCCCTAACATAGTACGATGTTGAGAATATGGAACCAGGCTAACACATGCCTCCCCTCCTTTAGATATTCAACGAAACCTAAATGCTAGACTTCAATGCGCAATCATTGATTTTTCTTTATATAAAAACTTGGCATTTCAATCTTTTTTCATATTTGTTCATATCATTACCTACTTCATAAAGAAGTCCATAATGCAAAGTGGACTTCACATGCCTCAATACGCATCTAATTGCATCCAAATGAGGCTAGGCATCTTCATAAATCGACTAACAAGGCCAATAGCATAACTCAAGTTTGGGCCTTGTGGTAGTCATGTAAATTAGACTATTAGTGCTCAACTTCACATTTTGCTCCAATGGCACTAAAAGAGGTTTAATATTGTTATACCATACTTGGACAACATATCCAAGACATACTACCTTTGGGATAGCCATATACCATCATCACATTTGATCACCTCAATACCAAGAAATTACCTTAGCTCACCCAAATTATTTATCTCAAACTTCTTTCTATGATTTTTTCTTTTCTTTTTACATATAAGTATTATCATTATCATCATCATCATCTAATGCATCACCACTAGATGCATACCAAGTGCTCATCTCATAAAAAATAACATCTCTACTCACTCTGAACTCGCTTGTGAGATAGGGTTATAAAAATGATACCCTTTCTACTCTAAAGAGTATCCAATAGAAATATATTTGTTAGCCTTTAGATCAAGCTTCTTTTGCAACGCATTTGTCATATGAACATATGCAATATAACCAAACTATTTCAAATGTGACATATTAGTTTTATTGCCTATAAAGCATTCTTTGAGAGTCATTTCATGAACTACATTTGTGGGAGTTCTATTTATAATACAATAGCAATATAAATAGCTTCAAACCAAAAATGCATTGGCAAACTCTTTTCAATCAATGTCCATGCAACTTATTCAATATGTCTATTTTTTCTTTTTGCAAACCCATTCTACTATGGGGTATACTTGCAAGTAATTTGTCTCTTTATTCCATGAGACCTCAATAATTCATTGAACTCATTAGAGAGGTACTCTCCCTCTCCATTTGACCTTGAGCACTTAACTTTAAAGCATGTTTTTGTTTTAATACCAGCCTTGAAAGTTTTAAAGTGATCAAACACATCACTCCTTCCTTCATGAAACAATGCCACAACTTTCTTTAAAAATCATCAATTAATGTGACAAAATATTTTCTATCACCAAGAGATATGTTTTCTGCAGACCCCTAAACATATGTATGTACAATACTAAGTATATTCCTACTCATATCTCTATCATGCAAAAAAAATTGTCTTGCCTGCTTGCCAAACTGATATGCTTCACACACTTTATGAAATTCTACAACTCTAAAAGTAGGCAATCTTGTAATCGACCCTTTGGAATATATTAATTTTAACCTTTGCACATTTACATGTCCAATACATTGGTGCTATATTTCAATGTCTGCAACTACTTCTTTGCCTTAAGTATACATAGCAGTATTCATAGTAAAAATTCCAACATCTAAGGTGAATGCGCTACTAACCCTACTTCATTTTGTAACCAACTTGTACTTATCATTGAAGTCTTCCACAAAAAAACCTTTTGCATTAAATTAGACCTACAACTCTGGCTCTACCATTTGGCTAATAGACACTAAAATCTTAGTGATGATTGATGGCACATGTTATACATCTGACAGACTATTTGTCCATCAACCATCATGCAAGGACAATAAAACCTTTCCAATGTGTGAAATTGGGTAGCATCAATCATCACCCATCTACACATAACCCAAATGTTGTAAATCATGCATCTCTCCAAACCATTCCCTCGCATGGCTAGTCATATAATTAGATACATCAAAATCAACATACCATACATAATCATGTGTCCCCTTTTTTGTAATAATATTCATCATATGTTGTATAACAAACAGATGCTCATTTTTGTCTTCATTTTATCATGAAGACGACACATAATTTTATTGCTGCAATTTACCACTACAGATCATAGCATAATAGTGGGCTACAATATGACATGTTTTGCCACAACAATGACAAACAATATCAAAATTGTTAGAATCTTTTTTCTGCCATCCACCTCTTTCTCTAGAGACCCCCCTATCTCTAAAGTTTCCATGGCCTTTTGAAACACGCATTTCACCAAACTGCTGATTTAACATATTTTTTCAGCTATCACCAGTATGTTCCATACCACAATCTCTTGAGGATCTACCACGTCCTTTTCCTAAACTTGAGTAAAATTCTTGGACCTATTCACCACTTCTTTCAGATGATTCACCCTACATATTATGCTATTCAATTATCATACGAGAGGCCAACTCATCAAAAATTGAATAGCCTCCATACATATACATAAGTAATAAGTGATTTCCAAGACTTCTCATTATTGAGGCCTCCCAAAAAAGGTGAAACCAAATTATTATTATCAAGCATTGCATCAATAGCTGCTAAGGCATCTATAGTGGTTCTCACTTTCAAAACATACTCATTTACAAACATCTAATAAAAAAATAATCTATTTTATGTACAAATAAATAGAGAAAAATAGCTAAAAATAAAAAAATATTTTCACATTATAAAAATCTAGAAAATTATGATTTGTGATTGTGGCTATATAACAAAGCTGATGAATGAAGTTTGGCTTCAGGTAGGCTTTGTTTATGTGTCATAGTTCATGTTTTTTCCGTTTTATGCCAAAAATACATACAAAATAAAACCCTATACCTATGCGATGCAGCATAACCTAAACATTAAAGGGAAAGGGTGATGTTAAGAGATTAAGAGGATAAGAGGGTGTGAATCTTTGAAATATTTGACTTTGCATTTCATTTAGAATTGCGATATTTCAATTTAAGAGGCTATCAGCATGAGGAATCACTGCTAGTCTCCATACATCGAAGCATGCGTTTAGTGAAAATCATGAAAGGGCTATTTTTTCCACATCACAAAATGATGATTCTATGAATATTGTTTGTGCACTAGGATCATATGCACTATGCATGACACTTGACATGGTATTAGTCCTGGATTGCACAGCAATTGTCTTCTTAGGACATGACTTATACGTGGAGTGGAAAGGAACCTAAGCTGTAGGTTAGTTTTTCGTGTCCTAAGGGAATTATTTGGTGAGGATCTATATATTCCTAGATCGTACAAAGCAAGAAAAGAGTGGAGTTTGTGCATTATGGTTTATATGTTGGAGGGACGCATCTTGGGGCCAATCCCCGAGGTGTAGGAGAGTTGCAGTGGAGCCACGGCAATTAGTCGAGAGGAGCTTCCTTATGTTTGTGTTATGAGGCACTATGCCTATATGTTATGGGATCTCCCTCTGAGAAGAAGGGAAGGTAAAAATTGGATTACATATCAGCTACTACAAACACATAATTAAGTCTATCTAGTGTACATCGGTGTATTACAGATGCTCCTAGCCCACGAGGCCGTGTGGTGGGGTTGTTTGTTGTGTACATGAGGTCTGACTAGTGCCATAGCTAGTGACAGCCCATTTTAGCTCCCATCACTCTCCTCTTCTAGTCTTCTTTCCTCTTCTTCTTGCTCTCTTTCTCTCTCTTCAACTCTTTCCCTCTCTCCTCTCAGCTTCATTCATTACAAGTGGTATTAGAGCTTCAGGCTTTGGTCCTTTTCTCATTTCCCGTTTCTTCCTTTTTAAATCTCAATAACCCTAGTTACTCAACTTACAGGTACAGGTATAGCAAGAAGGATTGCAATTAACTTCAACTAAGCAAGCAAGATCTATGACTAGAAACTCAGATGTATCTTTTCATGCAAAATTTAAAGGTTCCAGGCCAAGTTTGGAGTCTTAAGGTTTAGAGGAGGACAAAAACTCCACCACTTTTTGCTTCAACCCCTTTCTCTCTCCTCCCAAGCAAGCTACCATAGCCACACAGTAGAGAGAACTCCTCTTTTTCCCTAGAGTAGCCATAGGAGGGCAAAACTAAAGCCCCAGGAGCCTTCCCCACTTGCCCCTGACCACGGGCCATACCTTTGAGAAGGGTCACATGCCACGAGAGGAACAACCCACAATTTGCGATGCATTTTGCGCTGTTGTTCCCTGCTCTACCTACCTCCCTCTCTGCTCCAACCTTCCTTCCCTATTTCCCATTGCCACTCTAGGCTCTTCATCAACACTCTGACCTCCTCCTCCTTGACAATCTTGGCCTCAAGATTCAGCCTCCAAGGTGGATAGTAGCTGGACAGTTTGGACACTTTGGGGCAGCCATGGATTCTTCAAGCTAAAGCACCTTGCGAGCTCAAACCCCACAAGTCCTTCATCTCGTGAATGATCTCCCTCACCGAATGAAGACAAGGAGTTCAACATGCATGGAAGCTTTGTGGGCAGCCATGAGAGCTTCACTTGAAGCTTCCCATCTTTGAAGCTCAAGCTCAGGGACAAGCACAGGAGCCTTCCTCATCACTAGGAGCATTCAAATGCTAAAGTGTTCTTCCATGGATCCCCCAACCAACCGGACTTGATTGATGGAGCAATCCGGCATCATGATGATTTATGCTTCAACGGTCTTTCCAAGCATTAAAGAGGTATGCCAATCTGATCTTAATCTCTCAATTTAGCCACTTGTTGAGCCTAATCCTTGTTGGAGAGATTCAAGATTGCATATGTTTAATAGTTCAATCCTCTTCGTGTGCATGCATCATACCTCTTCCTGAAATTTATTGTAATGGCTGACATTAACCCCCATTTTGTCTTGTGAGCTTGGATGAGCCCAAAATGAATAATAGCCATTGTAAATTGGATAAGTAACAGCTAGTGAGTCACTGGACTACCAAGGTAATCCCTACCCCAACCTTGTCATTCCTTGCATCTCATGAAAAGCCCCAATGTCTCCTTTCCAATGCATCTCATGCTGATTGCTTACTAAAAATGTTTGCCATGTATACTTTGGCTGAGGAATTAGATCGATGCTAGGCGAGGTGGTAAGACAAAAGACAGGTGACCCTCCCTTACCACTTAAGACCCTGAACGGGGAAACTTTTCCCACCTCCCAGTGATCCGGAGCCCGATACTTGTATGCAGGTGCAGGTACTTCCCATGACATCCACTCTCTCTGATGCATGATCCCTGTTGGACACCCCCACATTGCTAATGGCACTCATATATGACATTTGTAGTCAAAAGAGATGTATGACAGTGAATGTACTTATGCATTAATGACAGAGCCGATGGGTATCCTATGATGCTTGGGATCATGCTTAGTATGCTCAATATGCTATTGATGTTGCTAATCAGGCCCTTGAACTGTGCTCTATCCATGTAAGGCTTTGGCACTAAGGGATAGGCAGTGTTTTTGGTCACAGTCATATAGGACAGTCACAAAGATCTTGTTGCAGAAAAATCTATTCTAAATCTGGAAGTGAACCCTATAGCTCACCTCGAAGAGGATTTTTCCCCTTTGGTTTGAATCAAAAACCTCCCCAATCGGAGCTACGGTTTGAAAGTTATGCCCATTTTGTGTAGTAGGGTCATTGTTGACAGGGTGCAGACTACTCCAAGACAAACACATTAAATCCATTATAGAAAATTTTGATCATTTTCTGTCACAAAGATTAATAGATAATATCAAAAAGGACTTTTTCCCCTCCAGCTTGAGCCAAAAACCTCATCAATCGAAGTTTCCTACAAAGAGTTACGCCCCTTTTACTGATAGTAGGTCCTATGGACTACATCCAGATGGCTGGCCAGAAAGGAAAAAACAAGGCCCAAGAGGAACTACGGAGGGAGATTAGAGAATCCCGGACCTCTAAGAATGAGGAACCAAGCTCGGAATAGGATTACCATGGTGACATATAGGAGGAAATGCCTGAAACGGACCTATACACCCTTCTCAATCACACCTTTTGTCAACATGAGCTTCATCATATGGAACGACATAATGATATAGTCACCAACCACTGCCAAATGATGTCCAAGTTTGATGAAGCGATCGAGCACATGGCTCTCTCAAACTTGAAGACTTAATAGACCTTGGATCAACTCACTACTCTTGTTGTTCAATTAACGACCACTTCATCCCAAGAGAAGGCCAATGACTCTAGGCATGAGTCTAGACGTCCTCCACATCAGAAATCGTTGCATGGTCCACAGGGTATACTTGGGGCTAAGGGAATTTCCCCTTCTACCTACAAGATTGGTGAACCCTCTCATGTGTATGATGAGCCCCTGTTGAATTCCCCCATCCACCATGTAGCCAACATCCATTTGAGACCTTCTCTCCTACCCTTGGTCAAATTTCCCCACTCTCCCTAGGAGCCCCATGCACCCCATATGAATCAACCCCATCAAGGACAATATGGTACGAATGGCTAGCTTGGAAATCATGGACAACATGGTTATAATGGATAGCATGGGCTTAATGTACCACATGGAATGTATGGACAACAAGGCATGAATGGCCATCACATGATGTATGGACAGCAATGGTTTTATGAGTAGCACGGCCCAAATAAATTGCATGACAAGATCATCCTCACAAAGTACAATGGGCAATCCCCCTCACCATATGACTTAGAGGAATGGACGCCCAAGTTGGAGTCCTACTTCAATATCTTCCCTCACACAGATGATCATAAAATCCCTTTTGCTTCTCTCCACTTGGAAGGATTTGCCCACACATGGTGGCGCTATATCAATCGAGAGAATCAACAGTTCATTGAGTGGGAAGATTTTAAAATGCATTTGGTCCAAGTTTTTGTGTCTCCTATGGAAAAAGAGAGGTTGGCAAGATGGTGGTACACCCTTGACCAATGTAACCTCACTATATGTGAATACGCAAATCAGTTCATGAACTTGACCATGTATGTGGAGAGCATTAGTGATGATGCTAAATTGCACAAGTATATCTATGGATTGGAACCAAGCCTATCAGTAGATGTCATGGCCCAAAAACCTACGACACTATTTGATGCAATTGAATTAGCTGAGAGATATGCCAGAAAATACCGTAAGAATGAAAATTTTCAGCAAGGTGTTGGACAACCCCGCATTCTGTCACAATCAGCCCCATACAGAGGTGGTTTTCGTGGCACTTCTATGCCCAATACCAACCCCAAAATACCCACTTACCCTGCCTTCCATGCTGAAAGAAAAATGGGCGCTTTTGGGATAGTATTTGGATTTAATGGTGAGAATAAGAATGCTGAAAATAAACAGCCCACTGCATCACCTTCCCATGGATCCAATAGCCAACGGTTCATCTCCCCAGATGTTGTGAAGGAATAGAAGGAAAAGGGCCTATGCTTTAAGTGTGGAGATAAGTACACTGTGGATCATGCTTCCAAATGCCCGTACAAGATAGCCAAGGTTAAAGTTCATAGCATGTATGTCATGGAAGATTGGCACACTGAGGAGGATGACCTGCCCATTGACCAAAGGCTGAGCCTATAGAGTATATTGATCATGAGTTGTTTTATGACCCAGAGGATGGGTTTCCCTTTGACCCAAAGGATGGGTTTCCCTTCGACCCCCAGAGGATGGGTTTCCCTGGGTTTCCCTTCGACCCAGGCGGTGATCCATCACGGGTACTTGATTTGACATCCCACCCACCTACCACTTCCCTTTACTCAATCTCTTTGTTCTCGAAGCCCCAACACCCTTCGCATTCAAGGTAGTATCAATGGAAAGCATGTCTTTATCCTTGTGGATAGTGGTAGCACTCACAGTTTTGTCAATAAATCAGCCACCATTGATTGGCTGAAATACACCCCTCTGGCACTACACCACCCCTTGAAGGTCCAAGTAGCAAATGGAGAAGAAGAAATTAGCACACATGTATGTCCCGCAGTTCCCTTATGCTTGGCTGAAAATTATGTGGCACTAGTTGATCCGATTGCCCTAGATATGGGTCCCATTGATGTTGTCTTGGGTTGTGATTGGCTGAAACAATTGGGAAAAATTGTTATGGGTTTATGATGTATGGGAAGCCTATCCACTTAGAGGGAGTTCAAGATCATGCTGATTTTCAACTCATTACAGCAAAGCAGCTCAAAAGGGAGTTTAAGAAATGCTCACAAATCTTTGTCTTGCAATTGAATAAGGACAAATCCGATCAGCCCTCTGCAATATCTAATGATTCAGCCTTGCAGGCCTTACTCGAGGAATACAATGACCTGTTTTAGATGCCTACAGCCCTCCCTCCTAAGAGACAAGTGGAGCACCCACTTGACTTTGAGCCCCATTCCAAGCCAGTAAACAAGCCCCCTTATAGACTCTCCAAGTGTGAGTTTGAAGACGTTGCAAATCAAGTCAAGGAGTTATTAGAGATGGGTTTCATTGAACAAATTTCTTCCTCCTATGCATCCCCTATCCTGTTAGTAAAAAAGAAAGATGGCTCCTTTCGCATGTGCATTGACTACAGAGACTTGAACAAAATCACAGTGAAGAACCGCTACCCCATTCCACGGATTGATGACTTGTTGGATGAGTTAAAAGGGGCATGCTTTTTCACTAAGATTGACTCGCGTTGATTTGTATGAGGGAGGGAGATGAGATCAAAATGACCTTCCAGACTGATCGTGGACTTTATCATTTTCTTGTGATTCCTTTTGGGTTGACTAATGCCCCCGCCACATTTCAGAGCATCATGAACAAAGTCCTACAACCCTTTCTATTCAAGTTTGTGCTTGTTTTCTTTGATGACATCCTCATTTAGAGAAAGTCATTCAAGGAGCATTTGACACATGTCAGAAGGGTGTTTGACATATTGAGAGAGCATCGACTCTTTTCTAAGGAGAGCAAATGCACCTTCATGCAGACATTCGTGGAGTACTTGGGACACATTGTGAGCAAAAGTGGCATACAGGCTGACCCGAAGAAGGTGCAATGTGTTAGAGATTGGCCCACTCCTTCCACCACCACTTCCTTGCATGGATTCCTTGGTCTCTCTTCATTCTACAGATGCTTCATTAAGCACTATGCCACCATTGTAGCATCTTTGACTGATCACTTAAAAAAGGAGTCATTCTTTTGGGATGCCACTGGTAATCATAGCTTTACACAGTTAAAGGACGCGCTCACTTTAGCCCCCATCCTTGTTTGCCCTGACTTCTCTAAGTTGTTTATCATTCATTGTGATGCTAGTGGCCAGGGTATTGGTGCAGTATTATTGCAAGAGCATGGTGTGATTGCATTTGAGAGCCGCAAACTTGATGAGAAGGAGATGCAAATGAATGTATATGACCAGGAGATGTTGGCCATCCTCCATGCCACCAAGAAATGGCACCACTATTTGTACGGCAGCCCCTTCTAGGTGAAAAGCAACCACTGATTCCTCCAATACTTCTTGAATTAGTCCACTTTGACTCCTAAGCAAAGGCAATGGGTGGCAACCTTACAAAACTATGACTTTGACATTTTGCACACTCGGGGCAAGGATAATATTGTGGCTGATTCACTTTCTCAAATGTGGGCATGCAGAGTATCCTCTATCTTTGAATTGCACAATGATTGGGTTGAAGATCTTCGAGAGGCTTACTTGTTGGATGATCACTTCAGCCACATATTTCAAAAATTATGGCATGGGGTCATGGCTAAAAACTCCCAATATTAGCTCAAGCATGGCCTTGTTTGGTTCCATGGCAAGATTGTCATCCCCCACACTTCCCCCTTCACATATAAGATCATGGAAGAGATGCATTCTTGCCCCACGGCTGGTCACTTGGGTGTTTTCAAAACATATGATAGGATTGCCAAGAGCTTTCATTGGAAAGGATTATCGAGGGATGTTAAGGACTTTGTGACCAAATGTGTTCCATGCCAATAGAACAAGGACAGTACACTCAGGCCTGCTGACCTCTTGCAGCCTCTCCCTATCCCTGAAGGGAAATGGACTCACATCACAATGGACTTTATCACTGGCCTTCCCGCGAACAAGAAAGGGCGGAATAGTATCTATGTGGCAGTTGATTGCCTCACCAAAGCTGCCCACTTTATCCCCACTAAGACCCAACATACTACCTCTCAGGTGGCCACTCAGTTTATAAAAAACATCTTCAAGTTGCATGGCTTGCCACAAGTCATAGTACATGATCAGGATGCAAAGTTTATGAGCAACTTTTGGTAGACAGTTTTCACCTCCATGGGGACCAAGCTTGCTCCATCCATTGCATACCACCCTCAAACTAATGGCCAGACTGAAAGAGTGACCAATTGTCTTGAGACATATTTGAGGCACTTTTTCCATGATATACAACACAGTTGGGATACGTGGCTCCACTTGGCTGAGTTTGCATATAATAACTCCACACACTCTAGCATTGGAGTTTTCCCTTTTGAGGCTTAGAACTCCCCCCTACCACCAAAATCCACAATGTGTTTCATGTCAGCCAGTTGAAACCCTTCATGGGCTCCTTAGTGGACTATGTGGAAGAACTTCCCTCCATAGATGAAGAAGGCATCACTCAGTATATTCCTAAAGCAATCATCGCGCAATGAGATAAGCACTTATGGCCTTGATCCATCAAAGAATACCTCATCAAATGGCAAGGCCTACCCATAGAAGAAGCCTCCTGTCTCCCAGCAACCATTTTCTATGAATTCCCTTACCTCCATAAGGCCCCATGGCTAGAAGACTAGCCGGTCATGCCCCATTTGAGCACCCTCTACCTGTAGACTGCACATTGTTTTAGAAAAAATTTGTACTTACCCAAATCTCAGACATGTGCATCCTACATATTTTGAAAGTAATCATCATAAGCTCTGTTTCGACATATATTACGCCCTATTTGGAGTAGCCTATCAAAAGTTATGATGACCTTTTACCTCAGCAGGCTCGGTCCTGGATAGCACATTGTCCGTACTCTCCACCCATCCAATTTTCATTGTCAAAGGGCTCAAAGTAGTACTCTGCAACCCTCCCTTAGCCCACCCATCACTCCCCTCTACTTCTCCTTATTTTTTAGGGCAAAAAACCTGGATTGTAACAAGCAGGACACACACCAATGAGGGTTTAGACACCTAGTCACACTGACCTGGGTATATAAGGTGTAAGAGCCCCAGATTAGGGCATCCAGTTATTATCAAGATCATACTCTTCTTCTTACTCTATTTCTCTCTTTTTAGCTCTTCCCCTCTCTCCTCTTAACTTCATTCATTACAATGCTACCCATGATTTCCGTGTTGGTAATTAGTACCATACTGCCTATTATAGCCATGTTGGCCATTAGTACCATATTTTCCATGATGGGGCTGATTCATATAGGTTGCATGGGGGCTCCTAGAGGGAGAGTGGGGGAGCTTCTACCAAGGGTGGGAGAGGGCCTTAGTGGGGTGTTGACTACATGGTTGATGGGGAAGCTCAACATGCGCATGAGAGGGTTCACCAATCTCATAGGTAGAAGGGGGATTCCCTTAGCTTCAAGTATGCCTTGTGGACCATGCAATGGCTTGTGAGGTGGTGGATGTCTAGATTTGTGCTTAGAGTCATTTGCCTTCCCTTGGGATGAAGCTATAGCTAGTTGAGCAACAAGAGTGGTGAGCTGCTCCAAGGTTTATTGAGTTTGAGAGTTTGAGAGGGCCATTTTCTAAATTGGTTCGTTAAACTTAGACATCATTTAGCGGTGGTTGGTAACCATGTCATTATGCCATTCCATGTGACAAAGCTAAGCCTGCTATAAGGTGTGGTTGAGTAGGTTGTAGGGATCTGTATTGCGCATTTCCTCCTACATATCACCATGGTAATCTTATGCCAATCTCGGTTTATTATTCATAGAGGTCATGGAGTCTCTAATCCCTCTCTGGAGTTCTTCATGGGGCTTACTTTTGCCTTTCTAGCCAGCTATCTAGATGCAGCCCACAGGACCTACTATCAGTAAATAGGGTGTGATTTTTGGTAGGAAACTCTAATTGGTGAGATTTTTCATTTAAATCAAAGAGGGAAGAGCCCTCTTTGAGATGAGTTATTAAGCTTTGTGATAGAAAATGACCAAAATATTTATCGAGACCCAAAATGGGCCTGACACTAACTCTTTAACCATTAACCGGCGGGCCTCTCTACACTCAAAGAACACACCCTCTCGGCCTCACAACTAGGAGCGTCTAAGGGATATGCTGTCCTAACTTCTATTGTAAATTTCACATGTGTTTTGAATTGTAATCCAACGGTTAAGCCTTCCTCACACTCCTTTGAGGTAGTCCCTACACATATCAGTGTAAAACACCATGTAAGCACAGATAGAGGAGGCATCCCTTGACTAAATGCCGCGGCCCCACTACGGCTCTCCTACACCTCAAGGATTGGCCCCTCGATGCGTTGTTAACACAAATAGCACGTACATCACAAACTCCACTCTTGTTTTCAAACCTTCCAGGAGATATAGATATTTTCCTCACTAAATAGTCCCCAAGGAAACCGATCATCTAATTGCAATGCATCCAATAACACCATGAGTTAGTCTCGTGCAATGAATTGTGTATGAACCATAGTGCTCAAACATTTTATCATTTAGAAATTAGCATTGTGAGGCGCAAAGATATTTCTTTCAATGATTTTAATCTACATGTAATGTTGCTTTGTTCAGGGTACTGAGCATTCTCATGTTGCTAGACCCTCTTAAAATTACACCATAAATATCCTATATGCCATGCATTAAAAAAATATCAAATTTTAGAATCTTATCAGCAATTATTCACCCTCAAAACCCTTCTTTCTCCCTATGCTTATATTATGCATCTGTTGATAGGTGTAGGAAACATTTTTCATGTGTTTTTTCTTTATAAAAGTGATAAAGACTCCACTTTAACACAAAGAAAAGGCTGAATCCCTCATGCTCCAGTCATGTCACACATCCACACACATAAATCTTATTTTTTCCTATTTATTTGAATGCAAAGAATTTATTTTTTCTCCATTTTTCCTATTTTTATATTTATTTATACATAAAATATGATATTTTTTAATTTTCTAGTTTGGAATGATCATGTGTACTGAGAATTAATTTCATATCATTTTTTATTCCACACAAACCCTATTATTAATATTATTAAGATTAATCCTATTATTTAATATTATTAAGATTAACCCTATTTTTAGACTCTACTCCTTGTAGATTAGCTAGTAATGCTGCAGACTTATCTTTTCCTATTCTTGCTTTTTTGTAGGGACCATCCAACCTAGGCTCTAGTTTCCTTAGAAATAGCTCTCTACATGCATCATAGTATAAAACTAATTGCCCTTTCTTAAAGGTATATTTCTTTTCTTTTAAATCATGCAATTGCTTTATCCGATGCTTAGCCACTTCTTGGTGTAACATACTCTACAACTTGAACTCATCCAGGTGTACTAAAGTCGTAAAGCACTCAAAGAGTGCATCTTCGTCCCCCAAAGAATGGTTAATTGCGAATCTTATGGTCAGTAACTCAATCTCTAGGGGTAATATGCACTCCTCCCCATAAACTAACTTGAATGGGGTGTGGCATGTGGCTCATTTGAACATCGTGCTATATGCCCACACTGCCACATATAACTTCTTATCCCAGTCTCGTTTCTTCTGTGATACTATCTTTGACAGAATACCCACAAGTTGCTTATTGGTACTTTCAGCCTGCCCATTCACCTGCTGTAAGTTATAAGGAGTCATCTTATTATACTTAGTCTGCCATGCTTTAGTCACCGGCTCTTAATCACCTTATTTAGAAAATGGGTTCCACGGTCCCGACACTAATTCCTTTGGCAGACCAAATCAGCAGATAATCTGCTCAAGTAGGAAGCTAGCAATCTCCTTTGCATGGTCCTTCTTCGTTGCTCGTGCTTCTGACCACTTTGTAAAATAGTCAGTTTTGCCACTATGATATATCTCTTCTATATAGAAGACGATTGGGTAATAGGACCCACAAAATCGATGGCCCACTTCTTGAATGGTAGCATAGCCATAATAGGAGTCAGTGGTGGGCACTTCCTATTCTCCCAATCCTGGAAAATGGACGGCCACCAATATCCAGCTCTTAAAGCTTTTTGTGTAGTTAATCACCTAGCAAAGTGCACTCCACAAGTAGAGTCATGGCACTCTTCCAAGATAAAAGGTACTTGGTCAAGCATAACACATCGGTGGTAAACATCATCAACCCCCTACCGATATAGTGTTCCCACAATCAAGGCAAATTTCAAATCCTGTTGTCTAATTTTCCTCTTCTCTGATTTTGATAAAGCGGCTTTAGTCTCTCCTGTGGATAAATAGTGAATTATAGCAGCATACTAGGATGGAATGGAGGCCACATCAATTTTAAATAGTCCCTCAATATCACTAACTTCAGCCAAGATTTCCATTTTGGTTCCTCAAAATCCACAAGAAATTCAATGATGCCTTGCAACTTTGGTGGCTTACTCCTAATTTCATAATCAAACTCTTGTAAAGTAATCAGTCATTTCTCTAGGTGATCAGGTGGATGCAACTTGTTTAACAACAATCTAAGTCCTTTCGCCTTCGTTTAAAATACTACCTTTTCATAGAGAATATAGTGCCTAAACTTTTTGGTCGCAAACACCATCCGAAGGCATAATTTCTCCATGTAGGTGTAATTAAGTTCAAATATCCCCAATTTATGACTAGCAAATGGTCTTGGATGGTACCATTTCTCCTCCTAAATCTGGGCTAAATAATAGCTAATGCTATGCATTGTGGCTACTAAAAATATATTAAAAACCTCACCCCTTTCGGGTGCTTTTAGGATAGGCAATTTTTCCAATTTGTGCTTCACATCCTCAAAGGATACTTGACAAGGATCACTCCAAACAAATAGACAATTAAAAGTTAATAGATTCATCAAAACGTTCTTTCTGTAGTGCATTAATAAATCGTCGATAATATCCCACTGATGACAGAAAGCTATGTACTTCTTTAGGAGTATGTGGCAGATTCATAGCGACAATTAACCTTTATCTTTTCAAGATTGGTCACAATACCAATTAAACTAACCACATGACCTAATAGCAATCCATAGGGCACTCCAAAGATGCACTTTCTTGGGTTAAGAGCAATGCAAAACTGCCTGCAACGCTCAAAACACTTCCTTAAAATAATCAACATTCTTTTCCTTATGGTGGCTACCCCCAAATTGTTAATAAAGATTTTCAGCTCCTCGGGAAAAATATCACCAAAAGTCTTATTAGCTATACGTTGCCAAGAACCCAGGGCATTACACGATCCAAACGCCATCACATAATATGCAAAGGTACTAAATATAGTAATAAATGTCATTTTCATCTTATCTTCCTCTGCAATAGCCATTTGGTTATATCCAACCAAGCTGTCCAAAAATGAATAGACTTCCCTACCCACTAAATGATCTAGAATCTAATCAATGAACGGCAACATATAGTAATCTTTAATAGCCTTTTTATTGAGCTCCCTAAAATCTACACAAAGCCAGATTTGATTATTCTTCTTTTTCTTGATAACCACTGGTGAACACCACTCCGTGTGTTGTACAAGAAATATCATGCTAGCCTTATGTAATTTTTGTAACTCCTCAGACAGTATGTCCCTTAGCTCAAAAGGCATATGCCTCACTTTCTGTCACACACTAGATGATTACCTTCCTTCAAAGGAATAGTATGCACAGCAAAAACTGGGAGGAATACCCCTCAACTCATCATAACTCCAAGCAAAGATGTTGTGGAATTCTTGGATCAAGGACACATAGTCCCTCCTCTCTTCTAGACTGAGCATAGCCCCTAATTTAATATGACATGGATCATTCAATATTATGTGATCTAGCTCAATCACATTTGCATCTCTTATTCTATCTTGAGCTTCAATTGGCTCATTTAGAGTCACCTGGTATATATCCTCTATAGTGGACCCCTCTTTTGATTCATCACTTGGTGAAGTCTCACTGCCAGATGGTTTCTCTAATGCATCTAATTTTGATGAGGATAAAGGAGCTCTCTCACTTTGAGGAGACTCAGGATATGCACCTACTACCACGCGACTGGCACCTCTGCCCAAAAAATCAAACGACCAGCATGTATATCCACTTGATAGTTAGATCGCAAGATCCATGGCCTTCCTAACAATACTTGATAGCTTGGTTGTCCTACAAACCAAATAACCCTAAAGTCTACAATGCATTCCACACTCGCCAACAATAGTCACATGGACTTTGGTAATGCAACCTTTAGGTTGTCTTAAATTGTCATCAACCATTCGAAGAATTGTGGAGGCATCCTTTCAGATTTCTAATCCTAGCCTTTCCATCAATTCCAAACTCATGATGTTGATGGAGGATCCTGTGTCTACAATAGCATGATCCACTAATATTCCATCAACATATGCTACTATCCTTGGGCAATGCTTTTCAACATGATCAAACCAATCCTCTCCCACATGAGCTATTGCCAAGGGCTCAACAATATACCCAGTGCAAAGAATCTTTTTAAATTCTTTATGCACTCCTAGAGATAACTTGATCATTTGCAAGAGGTTCACATCAGGCTTTATGTCACAAAGAGAACTCCCTAAATCAAACTCATGATAATTAGGAATGGAACCTACCAGACCATTCTCTCCTTTGGCCTTTGAACTGGCTTTGGTGCTTCCTTCTTGGCTTTTACCTTCTTCTTTGGCAACTTGTTTTGAGGGTCAACTTCTCCATCAACAACTTTTAGAGGACGGATTTTGCATTAGGGGTAAGGACTTGAGTCCATTTATCATCATGTGTTTAGGGTTTGCCTCAGCAAGTTTTACATCATCCTTATTGCCTTCTTTAGCCTTTTGACATCTTATAATGGCTCGTAAATTAGAAGCTTCAATGTTGTTGACACTCATAGCTTCAATAAGACTAACACCACTACCACTAGGCAACTCTTCTACAATAGCTTTCCCTCTTTGTAATATTTTCTTTGGTCCATCATCCTGCTGGAGACTATTCCCTTGTGCTCAATGATTGACTGGATCTGGTTGCCTACTCCCTTGCTGGAGAGAACTAATCTTACTCCATGTTAGATATGCTCAATGATTGACTGGATCTGGTTGCCTACTCCCTTGCTGGAGAGAATAATCTTACTCCATGTTAGATATGCTCAATGCCCCACCCTCATAAGGTGCCACCAATGATCCATGGTACTCAAAGTTGTAATGCCCCCATTATGAGGAGAAGCCATATGTGAGCCCAGATATTGGTTGAGTCCTGACTTGTATGTCAGATGAAGTCTATGTGATTGGATGGCAAAAAAGGTGATTGTTGTGGGTCTAATCTTTGGGTTAGACGAAGTAGTTAAGCTAGTAGCAACTTGAGGCACATTGCATCGAGTTGCAGGGTAAGGGAGTTATCAAGGGCCCTAACTAACAGTAAAGGAAATATTCCCTCTAATATTCCCTAGCCAACTAGTGGAGGTGCACATGGAAGGTCAACAAACACATGGGCACATGGAAGGTCAACAGACACATGTGCATATGGAAGGTCAATAGACACATGTGCACATGGAAGGTCAACAGACACATGTGCATATGGAAGGTCATCCTCCTTCACAAGCTATAAAAGCTAAACCTCTTCACATCCATCAATCATCTAACTTTCACCCAGGCAGAGTTGTTCCAACTAGCCTTAAGCACTCATCCATCTTTCACCTATATTCTGTCTAGATCACCATCTAAGCTTCACAGTGGAAGCGCATGGCTGGATAGAGCCATCTTTGTATCAATTGTTTGGAGCTAAAGAATTTTTTTACTCTCCTCTTATTTTTGTGTACTCTTTATCTCTTTCTCAGATTTTGTTTGTTGTGCCGTGTAAATTTTACACTCTAATAGGTACTAGCTAGATGGCCAGACTTCCCATATATGTCACATTTAACATTAGGGAAATTCCTAGGAAATGTTGCCCACCACATCACTTACAATTGAATCTTGAGGGGGCACCCTCTTCATGGCATCGAATCCCTATCAAATTCTGCTATTTTTTAAGAAAATTGACATCAATAGCTATTTACCTATATTGTTTGGTGATCATGTCAGTATAGTGCTTCATCATATCCTTAACTTCCCTAAGGACATTCGATGCACTAGACTCATAGCCACGATCATCTACTTGTTGTTCCATCGGCCTAACCACCTGGTTAGGGGTTGAGTGCTCTTGATTAATTGGAACCACATTAGGGTTTATCATTTGACTTCCATTATTTAATGGAACCATCTAACTAGCCATTGGCATGGTCACACTGAGAGGAGCTAGTAGTAAGGGCACATTTTGTATTATGCTTTCTCTCCCATTCAGGTTAGTCATAGCTATCCCTTGACTTCCATTGGTCAATGCCAAATTATTTCCAATAACTAGACCTGCATTAAGATTGGCTCTAGAGGCGTAGGCCGCTTGTAGTTGAGATTCTACTTCCTCTACTTGTCTATTAGCAATGTCTATATCCAGCAAGGTGACACTACTCAATTGCACTCGAATATTGAAGTCCAAACCATGCAAAAAATATTATAGTTGTTGGGAAACTACTGGGATAGGGATAGAGGCTTGCAATTTGTGAAAGACCTCTTTTAACTTCTTGGCATATGCTCGGATATCCTCGTGTGGCTCTTGATGAATCACATTTAGTACACGTACCCAATATTCACCACCCCTTTCAAGGGAAAATTCCTTCTGAAAGGCTGCGTAAAATAAATCAATAGTGGTTACGGTTCCAGCCTCTAGGCCATGATACCATACTACAGCTCTTTCCTTGAGATTCATGTTAATGAACATCATTAAATGTCCTGCATCTTGGATACAATAGTTGAACATCAACTTTAGAAACTTCCTAATGTGGAGCTCCATATCTTCCTCCACTAACCCATTAAAGATGGCTAGGGGGAAACCTAAGGCTGGAAAATCCACCATTCCAATAGGAATTGTGATCGACTATGCCATAATGATGATTGGATTTGCAATAGGATTTGGTGAAGGTGGGCTTACACCCACACTTGATGTAGGCTAACTTATTGGGGGAAGGGGAGCACTAAATCTTCCTTCTCCCAATGGACTAGTTGTGGCTCTAGGACCACTAGATCCACTTCCTCGTAGGAATATTGGACTACTATGTTGAGGGGAATACTGCTTTTTGATTTCAGCTAGATGGTGTTTAAACAATGGATCAATCTCAGTGTCCTTTGGCATAAACTAGCTAAATGGTCCCTAGACAACTGAGATTTGAGGATGCCACTTATAAGCAACTCTAGGCAAATGCACCATGGGCCCAAAACTGACTCTCTATGCACTAACCAGGCCTCTCTACACTCAAAGAACACACCCTCTCGGCCTGGTGGCTAGGAGCATCTAAGGGACACATTACCCTAACTTCTATCGTAAATTCCACATTTGTTTTGGATTGTAATGCCGCGGCCCTCCTGCACCTCGGGGATTGGCCTCTCAATGCGTCGCTAACACAAATAGCATGTATATCACAAAATCCACTCTTGTTTTCAAACCTTCCATGAGATATAGATATTTTCAAATAGTCCCCAAGGAAACCGTTCGTCTAAACTACAGCTTAAGATATCTCACATACTCATCATCATCATCATCATCTTTTCTCCGGAATGAATGGTCAGGGCAACAGGAGCCACTGGTGAACTTAATTTTTATGCCTTTGATCCATTGCTTATGTGGATTCTGCATACTTTGTGGTCCATTGGTCAACCCAAATGGAACCATGACCATTCCCTCCAACACCTTGAGATTTTTGGCCTTTGAGGTCTCTATAGGGACATCAACAAGATCATCCGCTATCAAAGGTCTTCTTCAAAGGCATTTTCATAACCTACTTCGTTTTCTTTCTCATCATTTTCATCCTCTTCCTCTGGAGGCTCTGCCTCTGCTTCTGTAGAGGCTCTATAGGAGAAGAACAGATCCTCCACCTCTGTGTCTGTTTCTGCTTTTGCTTCTGTCTCTGGCTCTGTCTTTGCTACTATCTCTTTGATTGCCATGTAATAGGGAGAACAGTACATCCATGCTTCTATCTCGCTGTCAGAGGTGATTTCAGAAGTCAATTCGAGTTGAGGCAGGAGGTATTCTCCCATGGACAAAGACTTTGCTTCCTTTGGTAGTTGGCTTACAGTGCCCATTGTTAGGGACTGTGCCTTTGTTTTCTTGAGAAAGATTGTTTAACAGCCTCTTTGTCTCCTGATGTACCATCTGTTACTTCGTTGGAAGACTTCGATGGATGTGGATCCATTGCCTTGTTTCGATCCATAAAATTTCAACACCACTTTGTTGGATCCTCTGTCTAGGGTTAGGGTTCCTTTGAACCAGTCCATCCTGGCTCTCGCTTCAAAAAGCCAAGGTCTTCCCAATAGCAAAGGGTATGAGGTCCCATAAGAATTTGGTTTAACCACTAGATAGGTCAGCTAGTAATCTTTTCCTGCAAGGGCTGTTTTTTGTATGGGAGGATGCCCAATGGTTTAATTCTACTTTGGTCTGCCAATCTGATAAGCCACTGTGTAGGTTGAATTCCTTGCAACCCTGAGTCCTTCATTGTCACATCCGTCATTATGTTTATTGATGAGCCTCCATCAATCAATGCATTTGAAATAAAGCATCCTTCGATCCATACACTAATATCTGGGGTTCCATGATCTAGGAATGCGTTAGCCACATCTACTTCCTTTACAGGCTCCGGGGCCTTATTGGTCTTGGTCACTATTGAAGGAGCAATCCTTAGTCCACGTCTTCATGTTAATATGCTTTTGAATTTCTTTCGACAGCTGGGAGACAGCATCAGCAAACTGTCAGAATGATAAGTTTGGTTTAAAAGTGTCTAGGTCTTTTACCAAGTTATATTCTTTGATAGGATCCATGAGCTATTCCAGCCTACTGGGGAATGGGGATACACCCATTTTCATCTTTCCTTTTTCTTCTAGCAATGGCAACATCAGCACTTCCTCTGTTTTTGGAGGTGCTTCTGCATTGTCTATCTCTTGGACCTCTCGTCCTATTTTTGGGACTGTCTCTCTGACTCTCTGTGGCACTACAGTGCTCTGTATTGCACTGTTCTGTCCTGTACTGCTCTGTCCCTCTATTGGCATGTTGAACTTCACAGTCTTGGCAGGGGAGTTGTTCTCTTTCTAGAAAAATGGTTCCTTCTTCTTGGCGTACGTGATAGCGACAACTTCCAACTCTACCAAATTGAAGGAAGGCTCTTGTACCTTCTGTTGGCTATTAGTGGCATTGGCCTTGACAGGGGCTGGACTTGAATAGTCCTTTGTAGTGTGGCCTTCTCCTTTGCATTGACTACATAAGGGCTTGTAATCCACAGATCTTCTGGGTTTTGGACAATTTGGTGAGATATGACCCTTTTCTCCACATCTGTAACATTCCACCTCGGATCTTCAGACTATCGTCCTCTGTAACTTTGAGAGGGAAACCTCCTTAGACCGAAATTAGGACCAAACTCCCTAGGCTTTGGTCCAATATCTTGTGTTGTCATTTTGGATTCTAGCAAGTTAAATCTTGCATTTTCATCTTTCTGTCTTCATTCATGCATCTCTTTCAAAGAGCAAATAACCTCTGTATGGTTCTTCCACAAACAGTAGGAACAGAAGGCTCCAAAAATGGTTGGTTTTCGGGTACATTCAGTGGCTAAATGTCCCGACTGATGGCACTTTCCGCACCATAATTAGAATGCATCACATCTCTCCCAGCTCCCCCAAGAGGAGATATATTGGCGATATTCACCTTTAGCGTCTGTAGCTGCTCTGTAATCACATCCATAAGCTCTTTCTTGATACTTGCAAACAACTGAGTTGGATAAGTAGTCCTTCAAATTTTCACCTCCTGAAGTACTTGTAGTAGGGTTTTGTGAAGCTTCTGTAATTAATGCATATACTAGTTGTGTTGATCCAGAGGGTCCTCTATTCTGTTTCTGATTCAGAGCTCCTGTTGAGACTTGGGATTGTTGATTCCAGTTGCTAGGGTTCCACTGTTGTTGAGTTGCCATTGGAGAAACTGTTTGAGGCCACTGTTGTTGTGGTTGAACTATCATTTGAGGCATTGTTGTCTGTGGTGACCACAATGGATTAGGTGTATTATACTGCGGCATTGTTTGCATTTGGGGATAGAGGTAGGGAACTATCCCTGGGACTGCATTTGGTGGGTATACCATTCCTAGCATGGGAGGAGGTAAGACTCCTCTTCTTGGAGTCATCGACAACCTTGCTTCAACTTCATCATACAATCTTGCACCTTCCACTGCAGCTTGCAGATTGACTGGTCTTCTCAATTCCACGAACTTGCAAAATTATGATTGTAGGCCTCTGAGAAACACTCCTTTCAAGATGCCTTCGTCCAAATTATGGTTAGTCCATCTCTTCAGGATGGATTCTATTCGTGAGACATAAGCTTCTACTCTTTCTCCAGAGGACTGACTTATGTTCATGAACTCCTCCCACATCCGCTCTTCAAAACCTCCATGCCTGAATTTAGTGAGGAATGCCAACTTCAAGTCATCCCATGTGCCAAAAGTTCCTGCTGCTTGTCTCTCATACCATTGAAACACGGTGCCCTTGAAAGTGGCGGGGAAGATTTCTAACCAATGCTCAGGGGTTTTGGCATTGTTAGCCACACATGCTACCATAAATTCTGCTACATGAAGATCAGGGTCTTCATTGTACTCTCCCTTAAAAATTGGCAATGGGACTACATTTGCTGGCCTGTCATCAATATTTCTAGCATGAATCTGACTAGGAAGCAGACCTTAAGTCGCCATGGGGACTTCTGTAAAGAGTGCTTTTAGGGCGTCAAAGGAGGCTTCTGCTGCGAGCTTGTTCTCAACCTTGATTCTTGCCTTCTCTCTTCTCACGTACCTTTTGACTCGTTTTAACACTTGCCTCTTGATTGCATCATTCATCAGGGACTTGGCTCCAACCAGTTGTTCAGTACTCAACAGAATAGAATTAGAGAGGGGCTTCAGTCTCTAGGGGATTCTCTGGCCAACATCTCTTCTACTTCCTTCTTTTCAACATCTCTGAATTCGGCTTTCAAACCACTACAGAGGGGGAGATATTCCGTTCTGAAAGTATCAAAACTTATTGCACATTTTACAACCAAGGCAGCCCCTCTGCACAAGCTCCTAAGGAAAGATCCGGGGACTGATGACTGTGAAGAAGCCTTTAATACCCTAAAATAGTGCCTTATCCAAGTACCTATCTTGCATCCTCCTGACAGAAGGAGTTTCACGTGCACACAGATGCATCAGTTGAAGGGCTAGGTGCTCTCCTATGTCAAAAGGGCCCCTCTAAATTAGATCAACCAATATATTATGCAAGCCAGAAAGTAACCGATCGTGAGCAGAACTACACGGTGACCAAGCTTGAGTGCTTAGCAATGGTGTTTGCACTAGAGAAGTTTGGACACTATTTATTGTTAATGCATTTCAAGTTCTACATGGATCATGAAGCCCTGTCCTTCTTGATGAACAAAGAAGATGTCAAAGGAAGACTGATGAGATGGTTGCTCCTATTGCAAGAGTTTGATTTTGAAGTGGTCACTAAGCCTGGTCGTTCCCATGTCCTAGCTGATCATCTATCACAGATCCCTCAAACTACAAAAGAGGAACAGGATAATCCAGACCTTCCTGATGCTTCCTTGTTTCTAGTTGAAACAACTACTCCTTGGTATGCAAACATAGCCAACCTCTTGGCAACTCAACAGTATCCTCCTAGCATCTCAAGCCGTGAGAAGAAGAAGCTTATGTTAGAATTAACCCCCTACACTTTGCTAGGCGGTGCACTGTATAAGAGAGGCAAAGATGAAGTGCTGAGAAGATGTGTTGCATGAGATGAAATCGGCATAGTATTGAAAGCATGCCATGATGAACTATGTGGTGGACACTTCGTAGGAGAAGCGACAGCCAGGAAGGCTCTGTTGGCAGAATACTAGTGGCCGACCCTCCACAAGGATGCACATGACTACTGCAAGAGATGTGATGCTTGTCAGCGAATGGAAAAACCCACCAAAACAAGTGCCATGCCACTGCAACCTATTCTTCCCCTAAAGCCATTCGAGAAGTGGGGGATTGATTTTGTGGATCCCATTGATCCACCCACCAGACGGAAGCAGAACAGATACATCTTAGTATGTACCGATTATGTCACAAAGTGGTGTGAAGCTAAAGCTCTGAAGCAGAACGATGGTAACAGTGTAGCTCTGTTCATGTATGAGAATATTATCACTCATTGTGGCAGTCCCCTCGAGCTAGTAAGTGACAGAGGTACTCATTTCCTGAACAAAATCATGGAGGAGCTAACGGAGTTGTATAAGATCTGCCATCGCAAATCCACTCCTTACTACCCCAGAGCCAATGACCAAGTTGAAGTCACCAATCGCATCCTTTGCTCAATCCTAACAAGAATGATTGCCGCACATCGTCGCGACTGGGATGATCGACTTACAGAAGCCCTCTGGACATACAGAACCTCCCATAAGGCAACTATAGGACAGACCCCTTTCCAGTTAGTGTATGGTACAAAAGCCGTCTTCTTTGTTGAACCTTGGTGCGCAGTCTCTACAATATCAGGCTGTCTGCCCTTCTTAACAAATGACCTTTCTTACAAATCATTGAAGTATGAGACTTGTTGGCTGCCTCCCTGGATACGTCTTATCTTCAATATCTTGATGACAATAATAGATAAAGCGATCTTCATCACCAACCCCCTGAGTGACATAAGCTTTCATCCTATCAGGATGGGGACGTGAGTATGGGCTGCCCTCTGTATCTATCAGTGAGAGTGAGACAAAGGGTGGACTGAGTGACCAGTCTTTCCCTTGAAATCAAATGAGAGGCAAGATGTGTGAACAGAGTGTTGCACGCACGGGTTGGGCCTCTCAATGCACAATGCACGATCTATTCCTGTGCACTACACCATAAGGCTCCTTGGCCTTCCTTCTTGCACTGTATGCCGGCACAAGGAGGGATGCACAGTTGCACCATCAAATGCGCACAAGGCATACAACCTCTACACAAGTGACAGTGAAGATTACATCAATGGATTTCAGGAACGGGTTTGGGTGTGAGATCTGGGTTTCATCGTTATTAACCCGAGTGATGTAAGTTATGGGGGGGTGAGTGACTGTTCTCTCATCCCATCTGAGTGCCAGTGAGCTGAGTGACTATCCTTCGTCAACGACACCTCCCTCGACGGGCTTCATCAACCAGCTACCTTGACAAGCTTCGTCAACCAGCTATCTCCCCCTACCTCCCTGGGTGCTGCTGCATGGTCCCTGCCATGCTAGCTGAACGCTAGAGCGAGCCATGGTACCTCTTGCAGCCAACTCCAATCCTTCTATAGCAGTGACGGTTCCTTCGACCATACACAAACCGGGCCAAGTCTTTCTAACCTTATCCTTATAATTGCAAGTGTACGTTATGTTTTAAGTGTGGGGACGCCAAAGTCCAGCCGATTGATGAGTCCTAGGTTGTGTTGCTGCATTTAACCCTGTCCGTTAAGGTTTTAAGTGTGGGGATGAGTACATGCGCGTCTATGATGCATACCTCCTTGCCTATGCCTCACTTTAATCCTACATGTATGCCCTCACCTGATTTTACCCTGATGAGGTCCCTTTCCCACCCACTTGTCCATGTTTAACCCACCCTTGGGGCTGTTTCTTCTCTTTTTCCCTTTATCCCTTACTTTGACAATTTTCCATGTGAACGAATCCTACATTCACCGAAACCCACATCCCCCTTATAGCTCTGTTTGTCCCTTTGGCCTGACCATTTTTTCTTTTTACCAACCCCTGTTTCGGCCGACAGTTCTTGAGTTATTAATTTTTGAAGTATTTCTCGTAACTTGGCCGGTTTTCCATGTGAACACACCTTTATTGTTTCCGAATAATAATCTGACATGACTGTCAGTCCTCCATCTTCCTCTTGACATTTTTCCTTTTCGCTCCCTATCCTTCCAACGCATGGTTCATCCGCTGTTAATTTTTGCGCGTTTTCGGGCCATTTTCGTGCATATTTTTAATATTTTTCCATGTGAACATGCCCTATTTTTACCAGAATTCCAATTTCATTTGACTGTTATGTCCCGCCAATCTTTCTCCACATTTTCATTTTTTCTCCATCCTATTTCGACAGTTGGATTTTTTGTTATTAATTTTTCAATATATTTTTAGTTTTGTTTTTTGTGTTCTTTGCATGTAAATCCCTTCTAACTTCACCAGAAGTGAGTTTTGATGTGATAGCCCTATGCATCCCCTTCTCGCAGACATTTTCCCTTTTTACTACCCTTCATTTCGCTACTCGGTTCTTTTTGTATTCATCTTTGAGCCCATTTTCGAGTTTTTTTTTGGGTTTTTTCCATGTAAAATGCGTCCTCTCTCGATCGAAACTATGTTTTGACATGATACTTTGTCGGGCACATTATTTGGCACAATTTTTCTTCTTTTTGTCCCGCGTTCTGGCGTGCTGATTTTCCAATATTAATCCCCGTATGTATTTTTGGAGTCATTTTTCGTGTTTTTCCCAGGGGAACGCCCTGATTTGATCCCGACCACCCCATTGTACTTTTTCGCAATCTCCCCCTTATCTTCCAACCCAGTTTTCCTTTTTACCGCATTGCGTTCTGACGAACGATGTGCGAGTTATTGATTTTTATTTGTTTTGTCATGTCCACGTGCGCCTTGCCTTGCGCGTGAATGCATGCATTTTTGAATTTACGCGCCTCGACATGCCCCGTTCTCTTCACGCCCTTTCATCCCGAAGTCCTAGGCCCTATTGTTTCCCATCCCTGCAAATTTTTTTATCTCCGCCCCGCGCATGCGCACGGGACAGGACCGACTCCCCATTCTTTCTTTTTCTTTATTTTAACAAACACATTTAAAAAAAAACATTTTTTTAGAAAAACAAAAAAACAAACAACCAAACCTAAATAAATAAATACATCAAACACCAACAAAACCATTACCACACACAAACCCACAAAAAAGAAAATACAACAACAACAACAACAACAAAAACAAAACAAAAAAAAACCAAACAAAACAAACAAAACAAACAAAAACACACAACAACAAAAAACACACACACACCCCAAAAAAACAAAACAAAACAAAAAAAATAAAAAAACCAAAAAAAAATAAAACAAAACCCAATAACAACATTTCTTTTTATTTTATTTTTCTTTTTTTTAATCTCCCCCCTTCCCCATCCAACGGTTTTTTCCTTCTTCTCTCTCTCTTCTTCCTTCTCTCTCCTTCTCTTTCTCTCTCCCCGTCTTCTTCTCCCTTCTCCTCCTCCCTTGCTCTTCTCCCTCCCTTCTCTCTTTCTTCTCCTTTCCTCCCTCTTCTTCCCTCCTCCTCCTCCCCTTTTCCTTCCCCCTCCCTCTTCTTCTCCCGCCTCGCTCCCCTCCTCTTCCTTCTCTTCCTCTTCTTCCTCCCCTTCCTCTCCCTGCCGCTGCCCACCTACGCCCCGTCCGCCGCCCTCTCCCTACCGCCGCCCGCCTCTGCGGGCCCGCCGTCCTCGCTGCCCCACTCCTCCTCTCCCACTCCTCCTCCTCCACCACCACCCAACCTGCCCACCCCCCATTCCCCCCCCCCCCCTGCCCCCCCCAAAATTGATCCCCCCCCTCTAAGTTGACCCCCTCCCCAAATTTACCCCCCCCCCCCCCCCTCTCTCAATGTACCACACCCCCCACCTAAGCCCCCTGTCCCACCCCCTACCTCTGCCCTTTACCCCTCAACCCTTGTTTGCTCCCCTTCACGCGCAACGGTCAACGTTTTGGTGTCGATAGTTGTTCATGTGCGTTCACGCGCAAGGACGCGCGTCCGACTTGTTCGTGCGGTAGGGTCTTGCATCCATTCGTCCGCAGTCACAATCATGAGCAATCGTTCATATACAGTCACAGGTACTTCAAATCACAAAAACTCCAAAAACACATTAACAAATCCAAAAAATTCATTAAAATTCAATTAAAATCCAAAAAATTTACAAAAAAATGCTTGAAAAATCTCCAATTATTTTGCAAATAATTAAAATACTTTTCAAAATGGAAATCTCAAAAAAAATTTGCAACAATTTTGAAAATTGAAATTTCTTTTCAAAAACATTAAAAAACTTGCCAAAATTCATTAAAATTTAATAAAAATACCGACATAATTTCAAAAAAATCAAAAAATTCTACAAACTTCCTTATCCCTTTTTTCAATCATTTCTCAATCAAAAATGCCTTTCTAATTGGCCGAAGTATTATTTGAAGACAAAACCCTAATTTTTTTAACCCAAATTCATGCAAAATTCATTTTCAATCTCAACAATGAGCTGAAAAATGTGAATTAAATCTGATAACCTTATTGACACTAGATGATCATGTTTGATTGTTGAAATATCATTTTTACATTATGTTTTTTATTAAAAAACCAAAATACACTATAAAAACAAAAAACAAAACCACAAACTTTTTGCACATTGATATTTCAACTGTGACATGTTTTCTCATTTGGTTTGTCATTTTGATACACATCAACATGAACCACCATATTGCCCTTCATTTTATTTTCTGCATTTTTGTCCTTTAAACAAAAATTAAAAAAGGAAAAATAACTCACAACCAAACAAACACCAAAACCATAACAATAAAACCCAATCAAAATAAAATCCCAACATATCCATCATTTTATTTTATTTTGGTCATACGTATCATTTGTTTTATTCTTTATGGTCAATGTGTTAGTTGTTTTTTCGTTTTTCTGTACGACAAGACGACTAGTTTTAGTCAACCTTTTGTCCGTTGTGTGGAATATTTGTGGATTGCACCTTTCCTTTTTTTTTTAGGGCGTGGTATTAGACTTTGCAGACAGCCCCACCCATTGCTAGGTTTTCTCTTTTTCCCTCTCTCGCGTTGCACCGTAACACACATGTAATTGTAATAAAATCAACCGACCGTTGCACCCACCAGATAAACAGAATGCACTTCATTAATTTTTAATTTAAAAGAAATCTGACCGTTAATTGTAAAAGGAACCCCGCCGTTGCACGAGCACATGGCACAATAACCCACATAATTTTCTAAAATAAATCCATAGTGCACGCGCACACGCGCTACATACACAATTTATTTGTAATTAAAATGAACCCCCACTGTCACGCATGCATGTGCTTTGCACCACAGATCACATAAGTTGTAACAATGAATTGCATTTTTAGAGACCCCCAGTCAGTCAAGTCGGTCTAAGTAGAGTTTGGGATTGCGGAATCGACTCAATATGCATTAATGTTTAATTAATAACAAACTGCAATCTAATTTGTACATGGTTAAAATGAATTCGATAGTGTTCACCCATCCACGTTCACTACACCATAGGTTTACGCAATGCGTTTACGGGGATTAGGATTTGTTAAGTCTGAGATGTCGATCTTGTTCATCTCTCTTTATTCTGTTGGTCCAAGTCTTGGATTCTATTTGAGTCTGGTCATTGCTTGGGGTACAGTGTGTTTGAGTTTTTTTATTGATTGCTTGATTACACAGGGTCTTGGGTGCCTACTTTTTGCATAGCATGAAGCTTTCGGTCACACGAGTGCTTAAGTCATGTCAAAAAAATTTCCATAGGATGTGGATTGTTTAGGGAAGTCTGGTCCAATCTGGTCTAGTCGTCTGTCCTTTTTTTTATATTCTTCTCAGTGTTGATTTGTCTGGGTTTTGCAAGAAATTTTTCGTCTTTTTCATTGGTTGTGTGTGTGGGTCTCCTGTGTAGTCTGAATGGCATCTACCTCTATTCCTCCTATTGCCATCCAACATGTGCCATTGCCGATGCATGACTATGCTCTTCTCCTGGAGGTGGATTACATTCGCCATACTCGTCTTCGTCCTTTTGTGGCTTTGAAGTTTCCGCCAGTGGACAACACAATTTGCTACTCCTTCTTGGCATCCTACAAGAACCAGTCTGGCTTGGTTTATAACTGACGCTTTTGCTTATCCACAGTCAATATCAATGATGCGTTGTGTTTGCCTCTTTCAGTGTCTTTGGTCCCTAATGGAAATCAATTATTGACAGTTGAGGAGATCCTTTCTCTCCTACAGAAGGAAACATCTACCCTTTGGTCTCCAGCAAAGTTATTACCAGTTCTGGGGTTTCTGTAGCTCACATCTCCTCCCTTGTAGTATGGAAACAAATTTGCTAGTTTCTACAAGACAGGTTCATGTCAGGAAAGCGTGCTTCCAAATGTCTCTCTAAGGAGCTATTCACTGCTTCTGTTAGGATCCTGGAGGGAGCCAAGTTCAATTGGACAGCATTCATGCTCACGAAGATGGATCGTAATTTTCAGAGAGTTCAAAAATATCATGGCAGTAATGTCTCCTATGGTGTTTTTATTCAGAAGATTATCTCCCTTACACCTCCTCCTGGTGGTGTGCCAGTTCTTGATCTCGGTCCTCTTCTGAAGCAGCCACCACCTTCTATTCCAACTCCTCCTCCATTACAACATATTTCTGATTTGGAGGATGAGCTCCCTCCCAGATTCTCTCGCAGTGAAAGATTACGTACTAAAGAGCCCCTTAGTCCTGTTTCTATTTCAGCTTCCGATTCTCCTGTACATGACTCCATTCCTCCTGTTTCTACCAATTCCCTTCCTTCATTCTTGTCATGTCCTAATCTATTTGCAACACAAAGGTATGGGCAGTTGGATAAATAGATCCATGCTTCCTTACAAACAATGTTAGCTGGACCTTTGCTTCCTCAGTTAGTTTCTAGTGTCCAAGCTACATTGGAGACTTCACTAATGACTTGTCTTCAGTAAATTTACACAGGGGTGTATACTTCCTTGCAGGACAAAGTGGATTCCCTAACTAGTCAATTGAGTACGGCTTTGGATGATCTAGCATCTAAGAAATCCGCCCTCACGAATATTCACAAACAAATGACTAAGGCTACTACCCTGATGGATTCCCATAAGGCCACCATTGAGAAGTTAGAAGCTCAAGTAGTTACCCTGGAAGCAGAGAATGCGTCTTTAACTAAAGAGAAGAATTCTGCCCTTGAGGAGATGATCGACTTAGCTAGTAGGCTGGGTACTTGTGAGGGTTAGCTATAGTCTTCTCAAGAAACTATTGAGTCATAGAAGAAGATGATTGCAAAGCTTAATCAGAAGATTGTTACTCTTTATGTTCCTCCACCTCCTGTGGTTTCTTCTATAGTATCTTCCAATGAGGAGCTTGACCAGTTACAACAAAAGGTGAAGTTGTGTAATGGTTTTTCTGCTAAGGTAGAATGCCTTCAACAACGAATGAATTGTATGCATGATGATTTTACTAGTTATGCTGAGCTGGTGTCACCCCCACCGTCTTTCTGGATCAAGTATAATCAACAATGTTTTGCCTTGTATAAATCTTTAAGCAATGTGGATTTAGAACCTCCAGAGGATGGGTGGCAGAATTTGTGGTCTGCATATTTGTTGAAGTCTGTGTTTGACAGATCTATTGATGAGTTGATTTCACATGAAGTACAGTTGCTGTCCTTTATGTATCTTACAGGGCATTTGCATATTCCTAATAAGGAGGATTTGAATGTTTATGTGGGAAATGTGATTTTATAAGCAGTGATGTATGTCCACTCAGTTGAGCTCCTACTAGGCAGATAGTTTGAAGCATTATCATGAGCAAACATCTTGGTGTAGAGAAAATGCTTGGCATCTACCTTTGGAGGATGGTGCTTTAGAGCCTCGTCGTCTTAGGGGGTGTATTCCACAAATCTAAAATCCAGCTTTTGCAAACTCAACTATTGCATCATATTTCTTATCATCCATTATTCACTAATTCTTTTTTCCAAGATCTTGCTTATCGTTGTTCTTTTTATCCATTAGATCTTTTGTCTTATTCTCTTATGTCCTATCATTTTCCATTTATATTTCCCTCCTCACTTCCAACCCTGACACTATTCCTCCGTTGTCTTTTACTCCTAATTTCTCTCACATTCTTGTTTTTACTTTTTGTCCTTTCATTGCTGATCCGACATTATCGCCTACCCCTTCTGAACCTCCTTCTGTAGTTCCTCCTGCTCCTTCTATTTTCTCAACAGATTCCCTTCATAAGTTTTTGCTGAATTTTCCATCTCTTCCATCTTCCTTATCTCTTCCTTTCCCTTCTTTTTATGATCTATCCTATCCTTCTTTACAATGCTCTCCTCTTATTCCATTCCCCTCTCCTTCCAATTACATTAACCTTCCTCCTCAATCAGTGCTAGATACACCAAGGTATGACAGTGACATACTTCGTCAACGACAATGGACACTGCATGATTCTATGACAGGACCTGGCCTTTCATTCCAGGGTCCTGGGATACCTCTGGAGCATGTTCGAACTCTTACCTTCATTTTGCTCGTGCGCATGCTCATTCTGAGGATACCTCATTACGTCTTGCAGCTCATTTTTGCTGGTACCTTGCTTTTATGCATCACCAGTCTAATCTGAACACTCGAAAGTGTATCCCCCGCTTGATCATCAATCCGAATGTGGATGTGACTGCTACTCAGATGGATATTCTGTATTACTTCACACAAGATTTCCCTACCAGGTTCCTTATTTTGCTGGAAAGGATGTGTTCTATACAATTCCTCTAGAATGTGCCTTTGCATTTTGTAGATGAGAGTAAAACTCTAGAGCATCTCAAGTCTAGAATGCAGTTTAAGAAGAAGTGTCTGCATCCTGCTTAGTAGTGGAGTTCTTTTTGGATGTATCAATTCCTTTTCTTTAATGTAAATATTTTTTTGTGCTCTCCATTTTTTGGGGGCATGTGCCATTCAGATTACCTAGTGTTGTCCCTGTGTGAGTTGTATATGTGGTATGTATATATTGTTTATCTTTGTTGGATGGAGCTGAAGTTGAAGCTGGATTGATGAAGAAGACGTTGGACTACAAGCTAGCAGAAGATGATGCTGATTCAAAGAAAACTCTTATATCCTTTATGACTTTGTGATTACTAACATTTTTTTTTTAATAGAGATTATCCAAACGGGTGTTTTCCTTTCGTTGTAGTATTTTCTAGATATACAGGTGATAAGTTGGGGTCGTGGTTTTGGGTGATTTTTGAAGATACTAAAGAATATCAAATTGAGCTATTTACTAAATTTATATTCTTCTTTTCCTTAGGTCGCGAGGACGCTTCCTTTCTAAGCGTGGGGATATGTTGAGAGTGGAAAAAGATTGAATTTTTGACTAATTTTTGTTGTTTTTGAGGTCTGAATGGTTGATTTTTTATGGATTTAGAGTGATGTATGGTTGTTAATGGAAGTGTTTGAGAGTATTTTGGATGATATTGATTATGTTTTGGAAGCTCATGATGATTCTTAGTAGAAATATGAAGCTCTGTGAGTTCTAGTAGGTTCTGTTGAGGTTCTGATTAGTTCTAATACCTTCTATATAGGTTCTGTTTTATTTTGATTTTCTTATATATGAAGCATGGATTGATGATTGATGAAGGTTGAGGTTTTTTTGAAAGCTTATTGAATTGTTTTTTATAGTTTAGAATGGTTTTAGTATGAGTTATGAGGATCTGGTATTCTCTGATGACCTTCTGTAACCCTCTGTAAACCTTCTGTAGAGCCTCTGTCTCTATTATGTTTCTATTCTGTTCCTGTAGATCTTCTATAAGTGTTCTGTAGAATGTATGTGTGACTTTGGAAAAGTTTTCTAACTTTTGGAAAGGATGAATCTAAGTTCAAAAGAGCTAAAACAAATGGAAGAAGTAGCTGCTGAAGACTAAAGAGAAGACTGGAGTGACAATGACAGTAGTGAGCTATGAAGAGACACTATAGTGGCTCTAGTGCCTCTTCGACACAGACATACCTCTTGGGAGGTGCATCCACGACCTAAGAAGGATTATTGAGAGTCATTATTGAGTATTGTAGTGAGGAGATGATGTATTATTGGGAGAGAGAGAGAGAGTCAGAGATAGCTAATTCTATCAAAACAGTGTATCTGTATATGAGGGATTGAGAGAGAAAACTATGAAGACATTGAATATGAATACTACGTGATTGATTTCCATTCAAAAATGGTGTATTCTTTTATATTCTTTGTTCTATTGATGGATTTTGTGAAGATGTTGAAGATTATGGTTGATTTTATTAAATCCGTGCGAGATATCTACTATGATGATGTGTGAAGAATTGATGTTTTCTTTGTTTTGGTCATCCAAAGAATGAAATAAAAGCTTGTTGATGCTACAAGATAGATTTTCTTGCAGTAGAATCCCTTTTTCCTTGGTGTCTCTCTTGGGGCTCCAGTATAACAGGGATTGAAGAATTTCTTTGAAATCTCCATCAAAGAGGATTCAAATCCAAGGGATTTTCATTTATATTGCTCATTGAAGCTAAAGACTTGATCTAAACATCATTCTTGGATCATATTTGGATCTGTGTAGGATTATGGAGTCTATTCTTCTCTTGATCATTTGTTGGATTCAAAGAAAACGGTCTATCAAGAAGACTTGATCTAGACATCATTCTTGGATCATATTTGGAGCTAATGTGTGGGATTATGGAGTCTATTCTTCTCTTGATCATTTGTTGGATTCAAGAAGACGGTCTATTCTTCTCTTAATCGTTTGTTGGATTTAAGAAGACGGTCTATCAACCTTTATGGCTAAAGTTTGACTCAAGCAACATCTTCTTCTTCAATCATTGAAAGAGGTACTTCTATTACTCTTCTTTAATCTCTCCAATTCCTCATCTCAATTATTGTTGCATTTTCTATTGTTGAAGGAGAGGTTAAGTAGATTACTCTTGCATTGAGCTTCAATTTTAGCATTGATTGAATGAATCATAATACTCAAGTATTGAGGCATTGAATCTTGAATCTCAAGCATGAATTGATTGATGAATCAGCCCATTGAAATCAACCCATTGAAATTGAGGTCTATCATTACTCTTTGCATTGTTTGATTGATCAGTCCATAGCATTAACCAAACAATTTCCTTTCAATTTTGCTAATGGATTGCTTAACCTTTAACTTTGGGGTCTTTCGTTGATTCGATCTATTGAGAATGCCCAAGAATTTTGAAAAAGGTGAGCATAGTAAATTAGTGAGTCACTGATTGAATCATAATACTCAAGTATTGAGGCATTGAATCTTGAATCTCAAGCATGAATTGATTGATGAATCAGCCCATTGAAATCAACCCATTGAAATTGAGGTCTATCATTACTCTTTGCATTGTTTGATTGATCAGTCCATAGCATTAACCAAACAATTTCCTTTCAATTTTGCTAATGGATTGCTTAACCTTTAACTTTGGGGTCTTTCGTTGATTCGATCTATTGAGAATGCCCAAGAATTTTGAAAAAGGTGAGCATAGTAAATTAGTGAGTCACTGATTACTATAGGTAAACCTTTCTCATACTCATTTACATACATTTTACCTTACAATTCTTGCATATCATGGAAATATCAAAATATTGATTCAACCATGCATATCATGCCCTGGTTTTTAGTAAACTAGCTCTACCATATATATTTTGACTGAGAAAAAAGGTCGAAGCCAGACGAGATAGCAAGATGATAGTGAGGTGATCCTCCCTTGCTATTTATGACTCTGTAGGGGTGCACAACCTAGCCCAAAAGGAACTTTGCACACCTTCAAGAGTTTTAGATCCCATTTGGATGCATGTCCACCATTTTATCCCTCACCACAGGTGGTGGACCATGGAAGACCACTTGGGAAAGAGTGGACAAAGACTTGAAGACTTTTGGTATGAAACAGGGCAAAACAGGGCAGTAGATGACAGTTTTGAACAGAGATACATGTCTACAAGTACTTTAAAGGTGATCATAGTTTGGTGACAAAGCCTACAAGTTGCACTTCAGTGCCCACAAGGGATTCTTAATGATCTATTACCAAATGGGTTGAAACAGGGTCCAAACAGTGAGTTTACAGGTGGTTACAGATTGTTGTCTCATGTTGGATAGTCATAAAGAATCAGTTATTACAAGAGTGGAAATTTTTATTCTAAAAATTTGATTCTTATACTCTATGTGTAGAGGACAAAGTTAGCTTCAATCGTAGCTATAGAGCACCTCATTTGGACCAATGATTCAAAAGTTATGGTCATTTAGTGACAAGTGGTCAGTGTAGACAGCACCTAGACACATTGACAAGGTACACTGGTTTGATCTAAAGCAACCATATACCTCTTCCAAACTTGTAACCTCAGTAAATATGTATATATATGTGTTATTATCTTTGTCTGGAGCTATCAAGCACTTAGATTGGAGAAGTACTCTAGTTATTGACCATTCTTTTACAGGCAGTCCTGAGTTACTACAATTTCCATGATGGCAAGGAATAAGGAGCAGGTATACTGTAGCACATTAATAATGGATTAGAAGATTACAATGCTGAATCAAATCCTACCATAAGGACCACAAATCAGGGGGATAGGAATTTATGGGCAATAGTACAACTAATGAAGAGATCCAATGGCCAAGGGTTTCTCATGACAATGATCCTAGAACTAAAGTAAATGTTACTTATAAATCCTATTATTTCCAGCAACTATCAAAGCAAATTGGTAATATGAATGAATTTCTAATCTAGTTTACCCATTCAATGGATGACAAGTTTGGCAAGATGATTACACATATGGAGCAACAAAACCAGAGGTTGGATGCCAAATTTGAACAGTTGGCTACAATATTCAGCAACTTGGGTAACAAATTGCAAAGCAATCCACCTTCCCATGCTAAAGATGTACCTATTACTCATGGCAATGTGAGGTTCACAACAGCCCACCAACGTATACCATCCACTTTTGAACATGGAGGACCTTCTAAGGTGAATGAAACAGTTCAACCTCATACCAACTCTTGAAATAAAAACATACCAAACTTCACTAATTCAAGAGATAAGGGACAACAACATTATTCCTGCATGATGATAGAAATGAGTTTGTACATGGATGTCATCCCTTCTATAAAGATTTTGATTCTCAACATACTCAAGTTTATAATGTAAGAGATGATCAAGGGCAGTATGCACATGATAAAGCAAGGAATGGAGACAGTTTCCAGCATGCTGAAGATCATGATGATAGGTTGCCACATGGAATATCCACTCATAAACAACAATCACATGGGAACTCATTTTTTGGTCATCAATCTTTTTAAAATAATCGAAATGGACAGCATTCATTTACTCTTAATCATGGACAGCAAGCAATAAGTGATCATTTTAATAGGCAGCAATCTTTTGGATATACCAATCATAATGGGTAGCACTATCATTATGACAAGGAATACAAGGACAAGATCAGCATATCCAATTTCAAAGAATATAATCCTTCACCAATCAAACTTGAGGAATGGACAAACAAATTGGAAATGCATTTCACTCTCTACCCATGCAATGATCAAGAAAAGATTTGCTAAGCAACCCTACACCTAGAGGGATATGCGCATATATGGTGGAGATACATGAGCAAGATTGGAGAGAATTTTCAGTCTTGAGAGGACTTCAAATCAGCCATGACTCAAGGAGTTTAGCCAACAAAGAGAGGGATTTAGAGCTGAAAACATGCTTAAAATAATTTCAGCAAGGTTCCAACTTACCCCATAGCATATGCTTCAAAACAAGGCAATAATTTCAGATATAATGTTGATCCGAAAGGAGAATTCAAGAGGGCTAAAGGTGCAATTAAGAAATATCCCAATAACAACAACAAAAAGGCACTTCCCAATGACAAATCCAAGGGTCTATGCTATAAATGTGGGGAGAAATGGTCTCCTAAGCACAAGCAAAAGTGCAAAGGATATATGGAAAATTCTAATATGTTGAGTATTGAAGACTCTGATGATGAAGAGGAGACACAAGAAGGAAATCTTTTGCAAGTAGAGGCACCTCCTAGTTGTGATGAGATGCATGAGCATGATGATCAGGACACATAGGAGGAATTAGAGTCGGTTAATAGTTTTCCTTATGATTCAGGTGGTCCATTTGATCCTAGTGGATCAAAGATTGATGATCCTTCTATGGTTTCTTGTCAGCCCATGTTATGTTCCATATCTCATGATGCATGGATGGGTTGTAAAGGTGAAAATACACTTCGGCTCAAGGGTACTATAAATTCAAAGGTTGCTCATATTCTCATTGATACGGGTAGCATACATAGTTTTTTCAATGCCAAATCATTGTATGAGCTAAAGTTACTACCTCAAGAAATAGGTGCCCCACTAAAGGTACAAGTGGATAATGGTACTCCAGAGTTGAGAAAAGAGATATGCTGGTAAACTCCTAATAAATTATCACAGTCTTGCACTATTATGGCAGACTTGATTGTCCTAGATATCGGTCCTATTGACATCATCATTAACTGTGACTGGCTTAAACAGCTTGGAAATTTTCCTTTAGACCTAAATCAAATGTTCATGGAGTTTACTTGGAATGGGCAACAAGTAAACTTAATGGCATAGAGAAAAAAGCAAGTGAAAATAATTAGTAAGAAGAAGATGAAGAAGGAAATGAATGCTATATCTTGCATTTTCACACTTCTTCTATCAAAGGTAGATGAAAATCAACAATCTACTTCACACCTAAGGAGCAAGATCCGTGTCTATCTAAACTTTTAGAAGAGTTTAAGGGCATATTCTAGCCACCTACATCATTGCCTCCTCAGCGAGAAGTGGATCATCCTATTGATTTAATGCATGATACTAAAGCCATCAACAAACCTCCTTACAAGTTACCCAAGTATGAGAGGGAGGAAGTAGAGAAATAGATTAAAGACTTGCTGGAAATGGGGTTTATTCAACCTAGTCAGTCACCTTTTGCTTCTCCTGTACTACTTATCAAGAAGAAAGATGGGTCATTTAGGATGTGTATTGACTATAGAGACTTAAATAAGAGCACCATAAAGAACAGGTGTGCAATTCCCCACATTGATGATTTGTTGGATGAACTCAAGCATGCAAGAGTTTTCACTAAGATTGACTTAAGGTCAGGGTGTCACCAAATCAAGATGAAAGCAGGGGATGAGTACAAGAAGACATCTTTTAGGGCAGAAAGAGGTCTCTACCACTTCCTAGTTATGCCATTTGGGCTTTCAAATGCACCTGCAACTTTCCAGGCTCTTATGAACAAGATTTTGCAGCCATTCTTGTCTTTGAAGATATTCTCATCTATAGCAAGAATAGAGAGGAACATTTGAAGCATGTCAAAGAAGTCCTTACCTTGAGAAGACAGAAGCTTTTTGAAAAGGAAAGAAAGTGTACTTTTATGACTGATGAGTCAGAATATTTGGGTCATATAGTTGGTGAGAAAGGAATTATGGTTGATCTAAAGAAGGTCCAATGCATCAAGGATTGGCCCATACCATAGAATTCTACTTCATTGTGCGAGGATATTTTAGATTATCTTCTTTCTATAGGAGATTCATCAAGAATTATGCCCATATAGCAACTCCTCTCACTGACAGATTGAAAAAGGAAGCTTTCTTTTGGGATGCTACAGCCACTATGAGTTTCAATGAGCTAAAAAGTCTTCTCATCTCATTACCTATCTTAGTGTGCCTAAACTTTTCCAAGGAGTTCACTATATTTGCTAATTCTAGTGGTAAAGGTAAGACCATGGTGTTATTGCTTATGAAAGTAGGAAGTTGGATTATAAAGAAAGAGAATTCACGTCTATGAGTAAGAAGTGTTAGCTATTCCTCATGCAATCAAGAAGTGGCACCACTACATCTATGGCAACCATTTTAGCGACCATCGTGTGCTAAAGTATTTCCTCTCTTAGCCAAATCTCTCTCCCAAACAAAGATGATGGTTAGCTACACTTTAGGGATATGATTTTGAGATTTCTTATATGGCAAGCAAGGATAATGTAGTGGTAGATGCCTTATCCAGGATGTGGGCATGTTCCATTTCTATCATCTCTACCATACATAAGGATTGGATCCAAGATATTCAATAAGAATATCTTTTAGATGAGCACACACCAATATTATAAAGAAATTATAGCAAGACAATGGATCTAAATTTTCCAATTCCAAATGGCAAAATGACTTCTTTGGTTTAAAGGGAGAGTATACTTGACCCCTCAGTCATCATTTAGGTCTCAAACTTTATAGGAGATGCATTCTTCTCCTTTGGCAGGACATATTGGATTGTTTAAAACCTTTGACAAGATCCATAAGTGTTTCTATTGGAAGGGACTTTGGAAGGATGTCAAGGAGTATGTGATGCAATGCTTACCATGCCAGCAGAATAAAGATTCAAATTTATTGCCTAGTGGTCTACTTCAGTCTTTTTCTATCCCACATTGTAAATGGGCTGATATCAACATGGATTTTATTACAGGACTTTCTACCACTAAGTAGGGCTGGAATAGCATTTTTATTGTGGTTGATCATCTTACAAAATCAGCCCACTTCTTACCTACCAAAGTCCAATATTCAGCCAAACAGGTGGTTGATCAGTTCATGGAAGAAATTTTTAAACTTCATGGATTACCTATGAAGATTGTTTCTCACAAGGATTCCAAGTTCATGGGAAATTTTTGAAAAATCCTTTTTACTTCCCTGGGTACCAAACTAACTCCAAGTACTGCCTACCACATCGACAAATAGATGGCCAAACTGAAAGGGTCAATAAATGATTAGAAATCTGCCTCAGACACTTTTGCCATGATACACAGAATGCATGGGATCATTGGATTCATATTGTGGAGTTCTATTACAATAATACTCATCACATGAGTATTGGTATGTCACCATTTGAGGCATTGTATGGATATAAAGTCCAAGTACCTTTAGCATTGTTTCATGATGAAGTGAATCCTCTTGCTCAAGAAGAGTTGAAAAATATGGAAGCCTTAATGAAGCAGTGCAAAGAAAACATCAAGAAGGCACAAGAGACAATGAAATTATATGCGGATGATAAAATAAGGCATGTGGATTTTGAAGATGGGGAATGGGTATTTTTGAAAGTATCTAATTCTCGTTATGCTTCTCTCAAGGGTGGACATAATAAGCTTGCTCCTCGCTATTATGGTCCATATCAAATCACAAGGAAAGTTGGAGATCTTACTTACCAACTTGATTTGCCTTCAACCACACACATTCACAATGTTTTTCATGTGTCTCCACTCAAGAAATACATTGGCCCTGACATACAAGTTCTTGAAGAACTACCTCCTCTTAATGAAGATGGCTTAATCATCTATGAGCCCGAAAGGATTATTGGCAAGAGAGAGAAGATTCTAAGGAACTGTATTGTTATGGAATATCTTTTCAAGTGGAAAGGATTGCCTATATAATAATCATCTTGGCAACATGCTTCATATTTAGATCAGATTCCATGGCTTCTTCAATAAGATAATTAGTTCATTGCACAGTGGACAGCTTGTTGTTACAGTTTTCTGTCATGAAAATAATTGACCTATCAACATTAGAATGGGATTTTAATGATATGGATGGATATTTTATGAAGTATACTTCCTTTCTATATCTCAAATGCATCATTCTGACATTTCTATGTAAAGTTATGGGTCATTTATTATCATTATCCGGTTCATGATAGCATTCCAGATTTCCACGATTATGAGCCTATTTTGGAGATTCTTTTCAATGGAAGATTATCTTCTTCAATGAACAACTTCAACAAGGATATTTGGCATTGGTATCTCATTTCTTCTCGTTTATCATCCACTTGTCCTCTCGTCTTCAAAGTTTTAAGAACAAAACTTTTGGGGAGGGATGGATTGTAATAAAACAATTCTTCATGCTACCTTAGTTAGGTAATTGACCTATTTTAAATTGGCCAAGGCAAGAGGGTGCTAATGTAAATCAAATTTTTAATCATTTTCACATCTCCACTTCTTGGAGCTTGAAGGTAATTCCTTCCCCACCTTGCAGCAACTGTCATCAATTGATTCTCAAGCTACCATGGCTTCAAGATCTCGTGTAATTCTTGGTTGTAAGACATCTTGAATAAAGAAATGGCAAGCTATGGTTCTCAGTATTTATTGTTGTTTAGCATTTCTTGTTAGTTCTTGTGCACTTTCCTGTAATTTTCATTGAAGAGGCAACTTTCATTACAACTAGGCCTTGGCAATGATATGTCGGTCTGCTTTGTCTGCATTGTCAAAATATGGACATGGACATCACAATGTGGAAGCTATGGAGGTTAAAAGATGAAGACCAAACTCATGAAGACATAAACAATGACAGAGAAACTGTAACACAAGTGAATTAGGTTCCAAGATTGAGCCTTGGACTCATAAACACAATCTTGTGTGTGGACAATGACACAAACACTTTACTAGAAAGCAAAGAGTGCAAGTACAATGCTTTATAGGAAACTGAATGGTAGCACTTCTCCTACTGTGCATATGGGATTCTAGTCTTGAGCCCTCACTGATCCTTACAAAGAGATTGAAGTAGGTGTGATTGCAAACATCTCACCACCCCTCCTCAATCACAACCAAAAGTACAAAGTGTGTACAAGCTTTAGTGAGAGCAACTCCTGCAAAGTGTGGGCACACCATAAACATAGCAAAACACCAAAGGCTATTGCAAAAAAGGCTAAGTGTGGGTACCACAAACATGATAGACATCTAGAGGGTGTAGTAGGGGCCTCACAAAGCGTACATAGGCTGTAGGACAAGGCTACATGAGGAGTTTACAAGTTTATGTCTGAAGCATTAGGGCTAGGCAATACAAAACTAAAAGAGTCTATCTGAATAGAAGGACTTATGAGGTTTGTCCTTCTCTTGGTGGTCTTCTTCTTCTTCTTCTTCTTTTGCCCCAGTTTCTTCTTCTTTTTCAACGGCAACTAGATAGGCCTTTTGGGACCTCTTTTTGGCATGAAAAACTTCTCGATGTGTCTGGTCCTTTTGTAGAAGCCACAGAAGAGCTAATCCTTCTTGCCTTTGTACCTGTTGCCAACATATAATGCTTATTCATCTCTCTAGAGATGCTTGATTCTTCCTTAGTTTTTAGATTCTTTTCCTCCTCTAACAGTGATGCCTGGATATCAACAAGCTCAAGGTTTGGCATATTGATTAGTATTGTTGATACATTATTATATTCAAGAGGCAAACTTTTAGGTAGAACACCAATGAAAACGTCTTCTTCCATTTTAATGTTGATTCCTGCAAGTTCGGTTAGAAGTCCTTCCATGTAATTTAGATGTGTGGCAAGTGATGTGCTGGACTTCATTTCAATCCTTAAAATTTCAATCAAGAGACCATACTTTGATGGCTTAGACTGTGCACCAAATAAGGCGTCAAGTCTCTTCCATGTATCCTGTGAAGTATCACAGTTATCCACATGGTGGTATAGCTGTCGTCTTGCTCCAGTTTGATAATGGTGTGGGCCTTATCATCATTATTTTGCCAATTCACTGCAAGGTCCGCATCATGAGGCATCTTTTCTTTTCCACTGGTAATGGCCCAAAGGCCCTTCTTCATCAGGATGAGTTGGATGTGGGTCTGTCATGTGTGAAACCCGACTCCTTTGAAGGGAGCAGTTGGAGAGTCTTTGCCCATGTTAGATGGCTAGAGCAACGGCAAATCAGCACCAAAGTTCTTAGATTTTGAGCAGCACAAGAGGTAATCTTGAGTGTGCTAACAAGTACAAGTGCCAAAAAACACTAAGTGATCAATATCAAGAGATACTTGTGGAGACAAATGCTTGGTAAATGTTCAATGTATTCCCCTTCTCTATTTGCTTACTGAACTACTTATTGGGAACTCAAAGTGACAAAACCTTAAGTAGGGTAAGAAGAATGAGAAGGATGAGATGTAAGGGGTTTGATTTCTTCAAGACTTCAAAGGATCTTCAAGCACTTCCCCTCCTCAATGATTTGATGGCCCAAAGTTTTGCTAGGACCTTTGTTTTGAAGTAGATCATAGTGACAAGGTGTTAGTTTTGCCCAATGGGAGTGAATGAAGAAGTGGAAAATGAGCCTATGATAGAGTGGCTATGGCAGACTGTTTCTAGGGTTTCAAACCCATCTGCATTTTTTATTGTAGTGAGTCGCAGGAGAAGGCATTTGCCACCAAACTTAGTGCCCAAGGAGCTTAAGCCATGGGCTACAATTGCCCTATGGTCAGTCAGAAGATTGCACCTTGTAGCTCTACTGCCAGTTGTACGACCGTTTGAGGCGTAGATCTAGACATAGCGACAATGAAAATTCATAATGCTAAGCCCTGTGATGATCGATGTCAAGCTCTGAGGTGATATAGAGAAGCACCTTCAGTAGATGAACAAATCCCTAGAAGAGAGCTCCTAATGATATGGCCTATAAAGAGAGATGTGGAAGCTCCAAGGAGGCAAGGTCTTGCAGGCTATGGCTGCCATGAAGGTCAAAGTGAGATGGAAGTGGAATTGGAGCTGGAGATGAGGTCATGAACTCAAGTTGAGCTCGGAAAAGATAAAGAGAAGCTGGAAGAGCAGATAGGAAACTAGGCCATGCTTGAGTGGGCTCTGATACCATGTCAAAATATGGATCTAGGACATGGCAATATGGAAGCTATGGAGGTTGAAAGATGAAGACCAAAATCATGAAGACATAAACACTGACAGAGCAACTATCACACAAGTGAATTAGGTTCCAAGATTGATACTTGGACTCATAAACACAATCTTGTGTGTGGACAATGACACAGACACTTTACTAGAAGGAAAAGAGTACTATCATTGCATTAGAAAAAGAGCGCAAGTACAATGCTTTATAGGAAACTTAATGGTAGCACTTCTCCTACTATGCATATGGGATTCTAGTCATGAGCCCTCGTTGATCCTTACAAAGAGACTGAAGTAGGTGTGATTGCAAACATCTCAACATGCACGTGGGTCATACCATGCAATGGGATGGGTGTGGCCTCCTCGTCGAGTATTTCAACACCGAATAGCCCCAGTGGACTTGATGGTACAATTGCTCAACTAGAGGATGGTTTCCATCTAGGGCAATCAGCAAAGAGGATGGTTTACATCTAATACAATGAAGAGGGCATTGGTTAATAACCCATGAGAATTGGATTGCCCTCTTCATTGTAGTAGATGTAAGGGTTCATATAAGGCTCCTCATCATTTTGCTCCTCCATGTAATGGACTAGAGCGTCGCTTGGTAGATGGGTTGCGTAAGGTCCAGGTGACCTAGGTATGCCTATGGGATTGATTTCCATCCTAGGGATGCTAGAAGGGCCAATGGGGCTCCTCTCCCAAAGAAATTCGGAGACCTATTCCCTAGGTAAGGCTGGTTATAAGGCTGTGAGTATGGGAGTATCCTCCTCAACAACCTACAACTACATGGCATCATGGCCAAACCTTCCCCAATTGGCACAAGCTCACAACCTAGGGTCCTGACACTTAGCTGGAAGGTGGTTTCCACCACAATACACGCACTGGACATGTGAGCGTATAGGTCTTCTTATCATCTCTTGTAGTGTGGCTAGCTCCACTTTCATCTCTGCTAGCTCTTGGCTTGGGTCAGTGCCCCTCCCTTTTTCTTTTGGTTGCTTGGGCCTGATTGTTCGCTAGATGTTGTTGCCCTATCTGAGTTTCTAGAGTTGGCTTCATCTTAATTTGAGCTCATGCAGCTTCTCTCCTTAAGCTAGTCATCCACTCATACGGCCTCTTCAAAGACCCTAGCTAGTGCATCTCTCTCCAAGCGTGAGTTGCCTACCAAGGCCTTGTAGAGTTCCTCATTGTGTATTCCGTTGATAAACACGGTGGACACCACTCTCTCAGTGGGGGTGATTTTTTAGGTGGGATTCTCTTATAGAGACTCCACATGTGAATAACGTAGTCCCTGATGTCCTCTTTGTCCCTCTGCTTGACATTCCTCAGCCACACTATAAGATTATCTGAGTAGCCATCCTCCGAGAATCTCTTAATGAAGAGACTCTTGAGGTCATTGAAATTGTTGTGCTCTACAGCATCTAAGCTTGTGTACCACATCTTACCCTTATCGCCCAAGCATAGGCCAAAAGCTTGCAAGCACTGAGCAAGGTCGGCGAGGCTGTTAGCCTTGCAGACCTGATCTAACTGCTCTACAAAAGTATACGGATCATTGCTCGACTTGTATTTTTCTAGCTGTTTTGCAAATGTGGGGAATTTCGATTGACTCTTGGAGCCCTTGGTGACTCCTAATCCTACAAGCAATGACATTGCTAGTGCTACTATGCTTTGTTTGCCAACATGTTGTCTATTAGTCGCTTTATGTTAAGAAGCTCACTCAGTGTTAAATCCACCTCTAATGCTCTTTTCCTCTCTATGTTTAGTCCTGTTCGATTTCTAGGCTAGCACACACTGGACTTCTCACATTTCTATGTCCTACCGCAATCTCCTAGTTTGCTATTGCTGGTTGTATGCTGCTATGCTTTGCAAAGCTTTCCACACTAGCTTTCTTTCCTCCTTGAGGTCCACTATGATGTCTTCTGATGGTCTACCATGGTGGTCCATCCTGGTTTGTGCATCATATTCATTTACCATCTGTTCGATTTTGATTGGGAAATCCCCCAGGTCAAGCTCTTCATTTTCACGGTTTGTACTAGTTTTTGCCATATCGCCATATCTTCGGTCTCTTGCTTCACCAAGTTGTCACTGAGGTTGATCAAGTCGTCAGGCAGTGTCGTGCTCCCAATGGTGTTGCTCTTTCTATGTGTCTGGCTTTCCATGTTGTGTCTCTCACTTGGTCCTACTAATTAGGGTTCTTGATCGCCTATCTAGGTTTGAGGGTCGTCTCCTATTGGTAGGTTCATTTTGTTCATTAATTTTGAGTGTGTTCCTTCTTAGTTACAGGCAATCCTCAATTTACGTTCACTCAATGTGTGTGTGGTGCTCTTTTTCGTGCATTGTGTGAAATCGGGCTTTCAGTTTTTTCAAGTGCACTTCAAGTGTTGAAAACAATGTGGGTGCAAACACGAGATAATAAATGCAGCTTCTGCACTCTAGTCTATGTTCTTGACCAAATAGGGATTTAGGCTCCGTCACTAGCCACTCTCACTGGTCTCTAGGGTCTATGCTACATTATTCAGTTCGACAATCAAGGTCAATTGGAGCCTGCAGGTTAGTTTATGAATCTAAGAGGGGCTAAAAGCTAAGTGACTCTATTAGCGGTCGTGCCTAGGTGTCCAACTGTGATTTCTAAGGTTAATTGCACCTATAAGGCTTTTGAAGCCTTCCCCTAGTGTGGGAGGTGTTCTACTTCGTCTGGGATACACGAAATTTGTCAGTTTTTCTCATGTTAGATTTTTGGTCGGATTCTGCAGTGTCTGATTCCCTAAATCAGACGTCTGATTTCCATGAGTTTGATTCACACTTGTTTGATTCTGGCATATGATTGTGATGTGTCCAAGTGGCTAATTGGCCGAGCGTCTGAATCTGATTTTCAAGGTGTCTAATTGTAGGCCGTCCGATAGTCCAAATCGGACACAATGAATGTTCGATTGGTCCAATTACTCGATCCTAGTTGGTTCAATTTTCAGAATTGGACGATTAGACAAGCCAAGGTAGTTTGAGCATCCGATCGTCCAAAATCGGACCTCCGAGTGTCCGATTCTAGGAATCATACCCTACTAGCCCTATCCGATTCCAAAGGCGCAAAAACAACGATGTCGAAAAATCAATTCACCACAATGGTTTTGATCACACAAACATGCAACGAGCTCCAGAATACAAGAATAGACATAGAGGAAGGTCTCTATATACCTGGTATATGCACAAAAAACTCCTATGGAAGCTGATCGATTCACCCAAAGCTCAAGCTCTCTCTCTCTCCCTCCCCCCCCCCTCTCTCTCTCTCTCTCTCTCTCTCTCTCTCTCTCTCTCTCTCTCTCTCTCTCTCTCTCTCTCTCTCTCTCTCTCTCTCTCTCTCTCTGTGTGTGTTGAAGGTGAAAATGAGCTTCCCCCTTGCTCTCTGGGTCTTAAACCCTTGTTCCACTCAGCCTTGACTTCTTCGATCTCTCCCCTTGTGGTATTAACACATTTAAGCGCTCTTTTTTCCCATTTTTTCCTTGTTTGTATCCTGTTTGGGTCTGTTTTATAGCAATAATCCTAAATCATTTTTCTTCGATCCCTCAATCCTATCCTACTCTAAATGCAACAAAAAACAAGACCCAAATATTGAAATGATTTATCCTACTTGTTTACTCATAAAAAACCCAAAATACTTACTTGTTTTGAAGATTAAAAACCCCAAATATCCTACCTATATCAAGTACCGATTCGGGGATAAAACCCTACTTTGATGTTTGATTTAAGGCACGCAAGTGCTCAAGTTTGAATCCGTTGGTCCCGACAACAGAACAAAAATGTAGTGGGAGCTCACACTCATCCGTCAAGACCCACGCAGGACCGCTTATTGCTTCAAGTGCTTCAAGCTAGCACAAATGGTTATCTCTCGCCTATCCAACACGCCTTCAATCCTACGGGGATGTAGTGAGCTTACCTTGATGCCTGAATGAGTAGCCTCCTCAGTCAAGCAAATCGATAGCTCCACAATTCGAGATGCGAGCTCAAGCAACCTCAAGCCTCCACCTCTAAGCTCCATCCTCCTTAGCCGTGCACGAGACAAGAGAAGAGAAGAGAAGAAAAAAAGAAGAGAGGAGATGATGGAGAGCTTCTTCTCCAAGATCCCTCGCCCTCACATACTGTAGAGGCGACCACTGAGACCCACTGACCGCTTATTATTTCAAGCATTCCAAGACGAGCACTAATGGCTACCTCTCACATAACCAATGTGCTATCAGTCTCTACGAGTGTAGTGAGCTTACCTCCATGCCCGATCGAGTTGCCTCAACTTCCAAGCACTCCGATAGCTCCACAATCCAAGTGCAAGCTTCAAGTGAGCTCCATCCTCCAACTCCATGCTCCATGCTCCAAGCTCCATTGCCGCGAGCAAGACAAGAGAAGAGAAGAGAAGAGAAGAAGAGGAGAGAAGATGGAGAGCTTCTCCACCACGGTCCCTCACCCTCACACACTCACTCCCTCACACTCTCACACTCTCGCTCTCAAGCACAAGCTCAAGCAAGCAAGAGCAAGAAGAAGGAGAAGAAGAAGAAGAAGAAGAGAGCTACTTTTGGCCATACACAAGAATGAGCTTCTCATTCACTTTTCAACCTTATATACAAAACCCTAAATCCCTTTTGGGCGGTCATCCCCTTATCCCCTTTTTTACACGGCCAGCTATGACCTAGGCCCTTTTTCCCGTTGTCCTCCTATCTTCCTAGCTTCCTTCCCTCCACCCATCTACCTTTACAAGTTGCACAGGTGAGAATCCAACACTCTTAAAATAAATCATGGTGCGCCTTGTGCTCTTTTACAAGAGTGTTTCCAGATTCTTCTTGGTGTGCCTTCATCTTCTATTTCACTTTTGCCTTGGCCTTGTCTTCTGCTTTAGATTTTTTGGATTTTCCACCTTATTCATCTGAGGGTTAACATTACCCGCCTCCTAGACGAGTGCCAGTCTCATGGCACTCACCGTCGTAGGTAGCAGGCTTTGGCGTGCACTGAAGACGTGGGTGGGAGGGACATTTGGGGTTTGCCTTGGAGGAGTTTTGGTGGTGGTGCGGATGAATGTCATTGGGGGCAGGTTGTTGGCTTGGGTGGCTAGTGGTCTTGTTGTTGGAGTTGGGGATGGGGTTTTTCATTGTTGGGAGTTGCACAGAGGGCTAGCATATGTGTTGATTTGTGGGGATTTTGCACATGACGGTTCATTGGTGGGCTTGCATGATGAGAAAGGATGAGAGTTCAGAGTTGAGTGGTGATGAAGAGCTATCGGTACTTTCATTGGAGTCGTCAATGCTTGCAATTGAAAACCTCTCAAGCGGTTTCTCCCTAGGGGTTGGCGTGCTAGTCTTCTTATTGTGTGCACAAGACGTAGTTTCATTAGTTTGGGAGATAGGTCAAACTCTAAGCAAGTTGAGAGAAATGGCCTACACTTGAGGACCCAAACTTTGTATAGGTTATGGTTCAGATATTATGTGAGTGCCCATGCATACTTAGATATAACATAGTTAGAAGACTACTGTTCTAGTTTCTCGAAGCAATGTGTGGATGAAGCAAGGATCCAATGGGGTGGAAAATTTGTCAATGTTGAGGAGAAGTACACACGATGTAGTATAATTGAGCTTATTGACACCTTAACATTTGGTAGCTAGTGGCTAGTTGTGTTGTTTGAAGAGTATGATGTACTTTTCATGGTCTTTCGTGCCTTGCTTACCACTATTGATTGCAATGGTACTAAGATGGAGTGAAAAAAATGAATCGTGCAAATGGGTCAAGGTGACAAGTCTAACCATAGGCGAGACAAGCTCCCTAGGTATGTCCTACCCTTGATGTGCAAATGGGTCAGGGTGACAGGTTTAACCACAGGCGAGACGAGCTCCCTAGGTATGTCCTGCCTTTGATGTGCCCTAAACAATTGTGGGGGATGTGTAAAAGGGCTAGGGGATTAGGGACGGAGCCAGCCGACCAAGGTCACTAGGCATACCTGATTTGAGAGCCCCTAGGTGCGATGATGTAATCATGAGTGCTTTTTTCTTTTCTTTTCTTTTTGTTTTATTTTCTTTTCTCTCCCTTTTTTTTGGTTTGATAAAATGAATACAACCAATGCAATACATTGAGGCGATCAGTATTTCATTTGGACTGAGAAATGTTGAGATCCAAAGGCTGTGGAAAATGGATATTACAAGGATGATTGTGTTACCATCCTCGTTGCTAGAGGAACAGTCATTGAGATGCAAGGATACACTTGAGATTTTTCAAACCTCTTTGTAACACGTGAGACATCGGTACAATTGAGGTGGAAACTGCAGTGAGCTAAATGTAGAGTTTGGCCACGAACGAGAGAGTAGCCAATGACTATGTTGTGGGCCATGTTTAAATGCAATGTATGCTTCATTTGCAGGGGTGATTTTCTCTTTCAGCAACGAGGTTTCCATCATGGCTCTTTGTTCTTGGTATTTTGATTTCTTTTTCAGTAATGGCTCTTTGTGGGGTTGGTGGTCTTGTGGTGACTTTAGCATTGAACACTTTCGTACAAAGACATGTGTCATCCTGCATCTACTTGACAACTTGTGAGAGTACATGCAAGTCACATGCTTCAATCATAATGAGCAGGTGCAACGCAAAAAGACATCAGTTATCTAAATCCTATGGTATTGACTTTGATGCATATCACCGGCACTTAATTATCTTTTTTATTAACGACATGAAATATATTAGAAGTAGGTACAGAAAGTTTGTACAGTTGGGGATCCTGCCCCTTTTCACCAGTTGAAGACAAAAAGTCATGTAATGGGACCTAAAATGGGCTGGCACCGGCTATAGTACTAGCTAGACCTCTAACATGCACAAGACAACCCCACAACCTCACGGTCAGGAGCATCTATAGGACACATTGCCCTACCATCGTATACGTTTTGCATTTGTATCGTTTTATAGTCCAACCCTTAACCTTCTCAGACTCCTCAGAGGGAGACCCTATACATTTTGGTGTAATTCACCACGTAGAACAACATAGGAGGCACCCCTTGGCTGATTGTCGTGGCCCCTACTTCAACCCTCCTACACCTTGGGGATTGGCCCCTCGATGCATCGCTAACACATATAACACATACGAAACAGACTCCACTCTTAGGTACCAATATTATATCGTTCCAGGAATGTACCAGTCCTCACTTACTTGTCCCCTTGAACCCATCGTCTAGACCTACAACTTGGGTGCCTTACTCTCTCTAACGTGAGTCATTTATACTTCAACCAATTGCTATGCATGCCAGGAATAGATACCATGTGTATATGATTCATGCAATGGTGTATGATTTTTGTTGTGCACAAACAATTATGGTTTAAAATCAGCCTATGTGTCGTGCAAAAACAATCCTTTTAATGAATTTCTACTAATATGCAATGCTTCATTGTAAGAACCTATCACCAAGGCTAACCTCGTACTGCTAGATCCATTATTTTCAAATAAACCGCATCCTAAATGTTATGCATAAAGAGAACAATCAAAAAAAAAATTATTTCTACGTTTAAACTATTGTATAACATCATCCTCCCCCTCACATTAAAATTTTGCTGCGCTGCATAGGTGTAGAGGGTTTTTTATATCATTTTTTGTATGTAAAAGCAATAAATACGCACTTTAACACAAAGGACAAGGCCAAACTGAAGCTTAACCTCATGCTTCAACCCCGTTTTCACATTCACATACATAGATCTTATTTTTTCATTTTTTGAACTCAAGAAACCCTTTTTTTTCTATTTCTCTCTATTTTTTCTATTTATTTTTAATAAAAAATAGGTACTTTCTGATTTTTTTCTAATGACTAATCATTTGAAAAGAAACTCAGAATTTTTTCTTATTTTATCCCATGTCCACTCATTTTTTCCCACTCAAAATTTAAAAAAACTATTAATTTCCATCAAAATTAGTGTTTTTTCGAGTTTGAAAAAAAGTATAATTGCTGTAAATCAATACAAGTTCTGCATAATAGTGATTTCAGCCCTCAAACATAATGCAAGAAACATTCAAATAAAATTTCAGCCCATGTGCACACCATTTAGACCATGAACGATAAAAAATAAGCAAAATTCGTTTATAAAATAGAGCATACCGTCTTTTTGCGTGCGTGTTTTGGGTTTTTTGAATATTTAATTGGGACCGTGTATCGACCCACCAGCCATGGATTTCAGTATAGATCTTCAACCTTAAACCTCCTCAACCTCTTGGAACAATCGGGTGCCTCCCTGGACAAGCATCCATCACCCGATTCTCTTCTTGATTCTTGCCACATGAAGTGCCTCTTAAGAAGAGAGAGAGAGAGAGAGAGAGGGAGGAGAGAGAAATATTGATTTTTTATCTCCACAACCAGGTAGCCATTCGACACGCGATTTGGAGCAACAGGGAGCGAAGATTGAGTGTAGACCGGGCATGAGATCAGTTGGGGGGGTTGTTTTTAGGCTCCATAGCCCCCTCCTCCAATCATGGATTCATGGTGCCTTCATTCTCAGTCTGCGTGAGAAAAAACACCCCCCCCCCCCCCCCCCCAACGATTTGATTTTTGGTTGGGCTCCCAAAGAGAGTCCCCCAAGAATCATGTCTTTTGGGACTTCTTAAGTCCTATTCATACTTGGCCTTTGGCCTTGGCCTCTCGGGCACTCCCTCTCCATCGTCTGGTGTCCGAATCGTAGTCTAAAAAATTCTAGCAATTTTTCTTGATGTCCCGAACTGTGGGCATCTCCCAAGGTCTCATTTGACATGCCAAAAATTTGTGAAAATTCACCGACCGTCGTCCAATGGGTCTTTTAAGCATTTTCGGGCATTGCTGCTTAAAATTGTACTAATTGCAACCGCCACCTTCGACGAATTCTATTTTTCCCTTGAAATTCAAAATTTTTGGCTATTTTTAAGCACTTCTCGGCATCAAAAATCATCTGTCTCATTGGTGACCATAAGATAGGGCAACTTAGCCTATCAAATTCCACAAACAAATCTACACATAAACACAACCACAAAGAGCATCAAGCTGATACAAAATAGATACACAGCAAAACACAACACATCTCTCACCCTACCTCCTTACGAAAACCAAGGCATGAAATCCACAAGGAGTAGGTCTAGCATATTCTTACAAAAAGTCTAAAGCTAGTCATGAACCAACTGCTCCAACACAGCCAAGCTAAAAAGAACTATCAAAGAGGTCCTCCTAAGTGGTGGTCTGAACTACCTACCTAACTAAGAACCACTCCATTAGGAGCTTCTACTAGGCGAGAACTCCTATAGCCTGATCAAGAAATAGTTTCTTTTAGCACATTGGGTCTTTTAGCCTCTTATTTTCCATACTCGGGCATGTAAAAAGGAGGGAACTAAGCGTAGTGACCCAAGGAGAACAAGGCATCGGCCTTAGGTCCTGCCTCGGTACCCAAGAACCTACCAAGCCCTCGCAAGGCGACACTGAATCCTTTTCAAACGCTCACTTTTATTTTCACTCTAACCTTCTTGTATTCTTTGTTGTTTAGCTAGATGCCACCCCTTGGAAGACAAGGCATCGACCTCGAGTCATACTCGTCCCCAAGAACCTACCAGGCCTTCGCAAGGTGATAAACAATAGCTCAAGGGTTTTTCTTTCTTTTCTTTTCAATGTTTATAGGGGTTAGAACCCCTTTTTACACACCTCTGTATATTCATATATTGTCTTTCAGATATTTAGGGTTTTGCCTCTTTTCATCATTATTTTAGTAGGCTTCTCTAACTGTCTCACAACTAACAAGAACTCCTAGAATGGCCGCCTAGCAGGTCAGCAGAACAGGATCACTAGAATTGCCTTCTAAAACAGGTCTTTCAATGCCTAACAATGCCTTTGCAAGAGGCAATTACTACTCAAACCTCCCCGAGACATACAAAGCCTAAACCTAAGACTTCATGCCTCGAGTTCCGATCCCCAACAAACAAAAGAAAGTAACCCTTACATGCACATATATCATTAATTACTTAAGGGAAAAGACTCGGAACGGGGACGAAACCACTTGGAATGGCCACAAGAAGCTCCTTCGCAAACAGAGGCTCCCTCCAATGACTTCATCGACTTGTATGTGATGCAATCACTAAAGCAGCAAACCATTAAATGCACCTGCACCAAACAAACATAGGGCCCTCTTAGCCTAAAGAAATGGCACATTTCACTGCAAACTAGCTGGCCCTCTTGGCCTAAAGAAATCAAACATGGCACGACAAAACTAACTAGCCCTCCTGGCCTAAGGAAATAAATCATTACAACCTTAAAAAAACTGACCCTCTTGGCCTAAAGAAATCAAGCAAACCAGCTCATATAGATCCCTCCTTGGAAGAAGGCAAATATACGAAAATACGCTCCATTCCAAGGGGAAAAATAGGGCTCTCAGCCCTAAACTAAATGCATCAAGTTGTGACCCATACCTCCTGCATATATAGCAAGAGGCGTACACATAACGTGTCATCCGATCAACCTATGGATCTAGGATAATAGTGGTAGATGGGTCTCAGTCACTCTTCGCATTACCCATATCAACCATTGCCTACCATATAACGTGTGGTCTGATAACATTCCCCACAAGCGACCAGGCCCCGTCTCGTTATCAAGAGCGACATCCAGACTAGGACCACAGTTGAAGAAGAGGTCCTCTTCATAAGCAAAATTAGCTAAGGAATCCACAAACTGATTCCAATAACGTGGAATGAGCTGAAGAGACATGCTCTCAAATTCATCAAGTAGGATTACAGCAATGCGATGATACATACAAAGGATGGGATTCCGGACCGTATATGTCCCATTGAGTTGATTTAAGATCAGCTGGGAATCCCCCTTTACCAACAACCGCCGCTGAATACCACCTTTCTTGGCAATATTTAGTCCCATAATTAAGGTTTTATACTTTGCCATGTTGTTAGTGAATCCTACCCCCAGATAAACAGCTAATTTCATTACAACTCTACGTCGGGGATCTTGGATAACTACTCCAATACTCCCTTTTTTATTAGGCCCCCAAGACGCTCCATCAAAGTATAACATATACGTCCATAATGGGTTTACACAGCCAGCCATCAAGAACTCCCCTATCCGTAAGTATGATAGTCAAAATTCAACATATTTAGAGGATGAACTAATGGCTCCATCCCACCTTCTTCATTAAACTCAACAGGGATGCTTGTTAAAATTTGTAAACAGTGATGGCAAAAAACTTTGATCTCCCACACAAAGATACCATATTCTTGCTCAATCACTTTGTATCCCTTGCTCCACCAAATAAGCTTCCCTTGATGATATCTTTGTTCAAGATATGGGTGCTCCAAATAAGGAATTAACCGCCCCATCAACTAGTTTAAGCTCTCCTGTAGGTCTCAAATCAACCCTAGCATAAACCTACAATGCATTTAGCACATTAGCATATTCAGAAATAATAAGGTTTAATATTCTTAATATTAACCTTATTCTTAAATTCCACTCCCTGTAAATCAACTAATAAAATCGTGGACTTATTTTTACCTAATCGAACTATCTTGTAAGGCCCATCCCATCTAGGTTCTAGCTTTCCTGGAAATAGCTCCCTACACGCATCATAGTATAGAACTAACTGCCCTTTCTTAAATGTATATTTCTTTGCTTTTAGATCATGCAACCGCTTCATCTGACGTTTAGCCACCTCCTAGTGCAACAGACTCTGCAATTTAAGTTTATCCAAGTAGGCTATAGTCATAAACCGCTCAAATAGGGCATCTTCATCACCCAAAGAATGATTGATTGTGAATCTTATGGTTGGCAACTCAATTTCTAAGGGCAAGACACACTCTTCCCCATAAACTAATTTAAATGGGGTGTGGCTAGTGGCTCACTTAAACGTCATGTTATACGCCCATACCGCCACATATAATTTTGTATCCCAGTTCCGCTTCTTTTCATAGACTATTTTGGATAAGATACCCACAAGCTGCTTATTGGTACTTTCAACTTGTCCATTTGCTTGCGGATTATAGGGGGTCATCTTGTTATGCTTAATTTTCCATGCTTCAATCAAGCTTTTAATGACCTTGTTTAAAAAATGTGTTCCATGGTCCGATACTATTTTCTTTGGTGGACCAAAACGGCAAATGATCTGCTCAAGTAGGAAACTGGAAGTCTCTTTTACATTGTCCTGCCTCGTCGCTTGTGCTTCTAACCACTTTGTAAAGTAATCAGTTGCTACTATAATGTATCTTTTCTGAGTAGTAGACAACGGGGTAATAGGTCCCACAAAATCGATGCCCCACTTCTCAAATGGAAGGGTAGCCATAATCGGCGTAAGTGGACGCTTCCTATTCTCTCTACTGTCATGTCTTTGACATGTATCACATCTCTTGACATAGTCAAATGAATCCTGGAAGATGGACGACCACCAATATCCAACTCTTAAAGCCTCCTTCTACACTGCCAACCGTCCAACAAAGTGCCCTCCACAAGCGGAGTCATGGCACTCTTCCAATATAAATGGAACCTCATCAGGCATCATACATCAATGATAGATATCATCAACACCCTGTCGATATAGTGTTCCTGCGATCAAGGAAATTTTCAATGCCTACTGTTTAATTTTTCTCTTCTCCAATTTTGATAAAGTAGCTCCAGACTCTCCCGTAGAAAGATAGTGCGTTATAGCAGCATACCAAGAGGGAATAGACATCGTATCACTCTTGAACAAAGTTTCCATATCACTTCCTTTAGCCGATACCTCTTTTGGCTCTCCAAAATCCACAAGGCACTTGACAATGCCCTGAAACCACCTTCTCATAAAGAATGTAGTGCCTAAACTTTTTGGTTGCAAATACCATTGCAAGCACAACTTCTCCATATAGGTGTAGTTAATTTCCGATATGCCCAACTTCCGACTAGCAAAAGCTATCGAATGGTACCATTTTTCCTCCCAAATTTGGGATAAGCAGCTAATACTATACATGGTTGCTGCTAAAAATATATAGAACATTTTGCCCCTTTTAGGAGCTTTTAAAACAAGTGCTTTGGCAAGCTCCTACTTCACATCGTCAAAAGATACTTTGCAAGCATCACTCCATGCAAACTGACAGTTAAAGGACAATAGGTTCGTCAATGGCAACATTTTTTCTAACTCCTACACTTAGGGGAAACTTCAAAGAACAAGAAGGCATTATGGGGACAAAGATGAGTATTAAGAGAGTTTATGAGGAATTTGATATTATGAGGATTCATGAATTATTGCAATATTAACTATGTGCCTACATTATATACATAATCAATTAAACAATTATTTGACAATAATAAAACTTGTGTGGATGTCTATAAGAGTTTATGGTATCCGATCCAAGTGGAGGTATGAGCATGCAAGGGGGATCCATCTCCTTTTGATATATTTGTTGGGTTTGTAATCGTGTTAATAACATGGCAATTCAAGAAGTAAAATAGAGTAGAGAGACAAGCATAAAAGTACCCACCCTAACCCACATGTTGGGGGACACCTAGGAGTAGGTACGTTCCACATAGAGGAGCCTGCTCACTAGTTGGATCCCTTTTATGCGCACCCTAAAGAAGTGTTTTTAGCTCAAATATATCGAACATAAGTCATAGAAAAGCTTTTTCAATGAAAGATGTCATGAATCTCCATGTTTTTGCTTTTTCAAAACCGTTATTGCAAAGAATATTTATTGTCATCCTAATAGAGGTCGCATATTCCCGAAACAAGATAGTTGAATATAGGCAAGAGTGAGTTTGTGATAGAATAATTTTGTATGCCAATTCGAAGGTCTATTACCACTTCTATGAATAAACATTGTGTCAAAGGGGAGACTATTTCTTTATTAAATATTCTCAACAAATGACCATCTTTAGAGATTATTATTTTCAAATTGGGAAATGTAGTATAAACTGAAATATGGTGGCCATCATTGATAATAATTAACTTATTGTCAGAATAGTCAGATCAATGAGATATTTTAGATAAATATAGAAAATAAACTCATTGTCTTTGATTGTGGTATTGAAGAATATCGAGGGATTTGGAACATTGCCAGTGGTGGGTAGAAGAACATAATAAAAATGAAAACAATATTGGAACCCTTTAGAATGCCCCATCTTTGTTGCTTGACAAGTCTTTGGCAAAATACATACTCAAAGTAGAATATATAGATTACACCATAGAGGTGAACAAGAGAAGCCCGGCCCATAAGTATACCATGGATTTTCCTACTAATTTTCTCAATTAACTAGATATAGGTATGGTTGATAAGCCAATTATTGATGAAAATGACTCCTTGGAGGTTGAAGGAAAAATATTTTCTATCATTGCACCAAGAACCACAATTAGAATCTGTTTAGAATTTTTTAAATGAAATATAAGAGGCATTAGCAAATTAAAATGCCCAAGAAGTTAAAGATGATAGGGTATTCTTTATAAACCTTCCACCCCTTAACTTAGGGATGGATTCATAAAATTTCTCAATGTCAAGGGAGCATGCACTAAAGATATTATTTGAAAGGTCTATACTAAGTTCAATGGCTAAGTCAATGATCCAAAATGATTGGATACAAACACATGCAGTCAAAAAGATTTTTTGATTGAAGGTTAAACTCATAGCTTGAAGCTTTACCTTGCAGTTATTCTTAGTAGAGCTACACCTAAAATAGTTATTTCATAGTAAAGGCAAGATGAGGTATTTCTAAGCCATCTAAAATCCACTTTGTGCATCTTGAAGCTTGCCATAAGAAAATGGAGTGACATGGAAGAGGGTGTGAATTCCAAATTTAGCTGGGCTTTTAGGCCTAGTGGCAACACATAATAGATTGAGCATCTGCAAATGGCTATACAACTAACAACCTTTTGACAATAGTGACATGTTATCTTGGATTTTCCCTCACTTGCAGGATAGCCCATGCTCACCTGTCTATCTAAATGACTATGGAAAAAAACATCATTGTATCTTCTCTCAATTATGTGGTAAGGACAAGTTACCCTGTGACATTGAAGACTTCCAAGACAATAGCTCAAATGCACTGTGCACTCTATTGTCATATTTGTTTGTAAGGGCTACGACCAAAGGTGACCATCATATTTATGTTCCATACCCATCATTCATTTCTTACTTTGTGTAGTTGGAATCTCAAAAGCAATCATACCATTATACTCACTTAGGAGTTCATCCGACTTTTGTGGAGATCCACAAAGTGCTAGTAATTTTTTCAATCTACCTGACCTAGCTTTCTCCTCAATGAAGACCACAATGGACTTACCATAGGAAGACACATCCTTGTTTTGCTACCCACATGCAACTCCTCGTCAATATTTGTGTCATGCATCCCTGTGTGCACACCTCGATCATTGTATTTAGCTTTTGACATTATCACTTGGTCAACATCCTTACTATCATCTAGGGGTATATCAATATAACTAGAGTTGGCTTGCTACCAGTACCACCTTTTATTAACTCAATACTATCAAATACATACACACAATCATTTGAGTGCATGATGGAGTAGGTGGTTGATAGTGTGCTACTAATCATGTAGTACACATGCCCTTCATGATCCCATCTTGGAGACACATTTACCTTGTTTGCTCCACCTTCATGCTCTACGACGGCTTGCAAACCCTGAAATTTTTGTGTTGGAGGCAATAGATTCTGCAGTAGTTCTTACTCAAAACAAGCTCTCCATTTCTTAATGAAACCCTATACTCTATGTAATCACTAGCTATTCTCCATGACAAAATGGCAAAAGTTGACATGTTGTGCTCTCTGTTGGGTTGGAAATTGATGAAAAATAAGACAACTCTATATTGAGCTTACAATGTTGTGCTCTCTGTTGGGTTGGAAATTGATGAAAAATAAGACAACTCTATATTGAGCTTACAATGTGGATTTATTAAAGAGAAGGCAACAACTCTCGAATTAAGGAAAGTGTAAAGGAAAAAGGGTGTCATAGAGGAAGTTTTGATAGGGTTTGAATAACATAAAAGTTGTAGTGGGTGGCTGTCATTTTGTAACTCGAGAAGACTAATTAATGAACTAGTAGAATCATCAAAATTTAAGAGCCACAGAAGGACTATCCATTAATGACACATCATAGAGAACGTTTAGTAGTGACACAGCTCAATAACTCAAAAACATCATTAGAGTGAGTGAGAGACTTGCATGAGAGATGTAATAAAAATGACACAGAAGGACTGAAAGAATTTTACACCATCAGACAATACTCTAAGGTCAAGTAAGGTATTACGGAAGTATCTAGTTAAGTTTATTTTGGGCTGTTTGCAAGGACATTTTACACACGCATTAATACAACCCTCCAGGCCTAGTAATATAATCTCCAGAGTCACCGCCAACTACCTTGGTAGCAAGACCCAGTATAATCCTACTTAAGAATGTGGCCTTGCCAAAGAAGACATCTTTTAACATGAACTTTTGATTTTTCAATGTCTTACTCTCGCTCTCACTCTCATAAAGCTTTGTGTCCCCCCCCCCCCCCTCTCTCTCTCTCTCTCTCTCTCTCTCTCTCTCTCTCTCTCTCTCTCTCTCTCTCTCTCTCTCTCTCTCTCTCTCTCTCTCTCTCTCTCTCTCTCTCTCTCTCTCTCTCTCTCTCTCTCTCTCTCTCTCTCTCTCTCTCTCTCTCTCTCTCTCTCTCTCTCTCTCTCTCTCAACCTTTGTGTATGTATTTCTCTCTCACTCAATATCGTGAAGCATTGGGTCATTGAGCCGCAAGTCATCATCCTCAAGATTGCAAAGCAATCAGGTCAGCCGCGCACACACATATCACAAGGGAGGTGTACATGTGAACTCACTAAGGATCTTGTCCTTTGTATATGCTTCATACCATCATTTGCATGCATGCAGAGGATGGGGGGCTACCAACCTCCTTTTTTTTCACATTATGATCATATAACCATTTTAGGTGAGACAGGCACATAGGGCAAGATACGAGAGAGAGAGAGAGAGAGAGAGAGAGAGAGAGAGAGAGAGAGAGAGTGTGTGTGTGTGTGTGTGTGTGTGTGTGTGTGTAGACATGTTTTGATGCGGAGGATAGACCCAATTGCAAAACAACAAGGATAGATTCTTGTTTAAAGGAAGTTCAAGGTAGCATTAGCTTTCTATAAAAAATAATTGTTGAAGGTAGTTATCAATTTTACCTTTCTATAAAAAATGGTTATATGAAGGTTTGGATTATAATATCTCTTGTTGGAAGACCCTTCATTTTGTTGCTATGCATGAATTTGAGTAGTCTGGGACAAATGTGTATTTCCTAATCCTTTAGTCCTCCCTACTTGGTCATTTAATGGTCAAGGGTAAGAAATACCAAATCATTGCTTTTAGGAATTGTCAAATCGAATGACCGAATGAATTTGGAGGTTGCAAATTGGATGAATTTCAAGACGTGTCCTCGATTGAATGAATTTTGACCTAGATAAATTGACCATAATATCAATCAGTCAAATTTGAATCTAGAGATCTTTAACTAGAAGCAATCAATATGAATCACACTTAGGTGAATTTAGAGATCTTTAACTAGATGAATTTTCCATTAGAAAAATTTGGATGAATTCTAATTGAAAATTTGCATTTGGAGAATTACCAAATTTAATGGCCTTGATGGCCTTTACAATGGACAATCAAGAAATTTTCTAGCACCAGGTAGGCCCTAAGGCCTTATTATTTGGTGGGTCAACTTTTGAAAGACAAGGGCTTTTGATTATTTCATTCTTGTGAGAGAACGTGGAGAAGCAGGTCGAGGTTCATCTTCAATTGACCACAAGAGCCACCAAATCGTCTGTGCAAATATAGACCAGAAGTGAGCTCAGCTTCTTCCTCTCATCAGGTAATCTTTCAATGCCTTCAAGCCTTATTAAGCCTTATGGCTCTCAGGCTACCCGTCAATTGGCTCGAACGGCCCCTCATTGAAGGGTTTAATCTTCCCTCAGATTGGCTCAGATGTGAGCTCGTGTGTCTTGGTAGCGGGAGGGGGCTTGAGCAAGTGTGAGAGCACAGAGAGAGAGAGAGAGAGAGAGAGAGAGAGAGAGAGAGAGAGAGAGAGAGAGAGAGAGAGAGAGAGAGAGAGAGAGAGAGAGAGAGAGAGAAGGCCAGGTGAAAGTGGGGGTTGCTTATCAAGCCAGAGGGGGAGACTAAGAAGAGAGGAGGGGAGAAAACTAAAATTTGCTTAATGATCTGGCACGAAACCACTAATCTAGTACAAACACTAGATTAATTGCTAGTTCAGTTTCACTAAAGCCTAGATTGGGAACTAATAATCCATATGGAAAAGGCCATATCAATCATCCAAATTCCTCTGAGAAGCAACAATTAGTGTGCCAAGAGGCATAGCCATTGCCTCACACAAGTCTGGCACACAAGTCTGAAAAGGCCCAGTGGGGGAGGAGGAGGGGGCAGGGAAAAGGTTTAATCTTACCTCCGATGGCCCAAGCCTTATGGCTCATACTACCCATCAATTGGCTCGAACGGCCCCTCATTAAAGGGTTTGATCTTCCCTAGGATGGCCCCTCAAGCCTTATGGTTCAAACGGTCAACTTGGTCTTACGTTTCACCCTTTAAGCCTCATGCCTCTTAGACAGATGGCCCCTTAAGCCTTATGGCTCGCGCTTTAAGCCTTTTGGATGTCATTCAATCACCTTAGTATTTAAGGCTTGATCTTCGAAACAAAGCAAGTTGTGTAATTGTCTAAATGATGGTATGACCTTCACACTCTACCCCCTCATTTGAATGTTGACACAAGCCACACATGGCCTCATTGGCCAATCACAAGAAGGTTGGCAATTCCAAATAGGCTACATGGGCCTTATTAGGTCGTTTGAATGTGCTACACCATTCGAATGCCTATAAAGGCCTTAATAGCCCATTAACCATGACATGTTCGAAAAGGTCTATAGGCTTCCCACCTCTCAACAAATAATAAGGTCTAAAAATACTCTTCATGGATTTGGTTGAATTCCACATGAAATTTTAAGCATAACAACTCAGGGGTGGCATCAAGAGAAATTTGAGGTAGAACATCATCCAAAACTCAAGGTGATGGTGAATAGACAATTCAGGATGGGTTAAGTCCTTTTCTAGAAAAGTGGTGGTGTATAACTCTACCTACCCATGTAATTGCCAAGTCTCGAGATGACTTCTAGGCCCAAGAGCATGTGACCATTTAGTCCCTTAGAGTGCAACTTGAGGTAAGTGCTAACTTTGCCTTTGATGATTTGAATATTGGTCCTCTTGGAAGGTTGGAGATGCTAGTAGTACAATGGCTTAGTAGTCCCCCCTCTATGTGGATCAAATTGGTAGTGTTAATGAAGGTGATGAACTTAACAATGCTCACAAGATAGTTGTAATATTGGTGCTCAACAATGAGCTCATCAAAGTCACGTCTAAGAGGAGAAAAAGAGGCAATCAAAAGAAAGGACCTCTTTCCCTATGTTTTTCCCATTGCATGTACCACAAGACTTTCAAAGTGACACCCCTATCTTTGTGGAGCAAGTGTAAGCACTATGCACAATTGGAGATCTCTATTACTACGAGGCCCAAAGAGAGATCTAATGTATGATTCAAGATGCACAATGATCGTTGCAAGTCTCCCAAGTGGATGGGATGGCAACTGGATGTTCAAGCAATGGCAATGGCAACCATAGTGTATGTAGTGCCCTTCATGTCTAGCTACTTTGATCAATTCCATAATGGCTATAAGTTGCCCCCTTCGATACTCTAGTGGATCTCAAAAGATGAATCAAAAATTTTCAACAAAAAATAGTAAAAAACTGATTCACAAGCATCCCCACTCAAGAATTGAAAAGGTAAGTTGGTGACCTAGACTAGGTCTAGGTAGCTACTACCAATCCCTCTATCTTCTCTATTTGTGTCACTGAGCAAGTGGGTTCAAAACTAATCCAAAACTACAATTTACTTTTCAATCATACATACATACACAAGCTATCAGGCCACAATCTACTATCAAGTGGATTAAACTATTACACTTGGAATACTATAAGGTCTTCATAGTAGATTTGCAAGTACCATTTAATGATTTATTGATGTTATCCTTTATCTTAGGGGTTCTTCCCATCATCCTCATCTAAATTCTCCTTGTCTCACTATTGCTATCATCTTTTGGGTTTATATCCAAATCCAAGTCACTGCCCTAAGACTTTTGACCTTTTTAAGGGGATTCAAAAGATTTCTTTGACTTCTTACTAGAACCAACCATCAAGGTTTGTTACACTGTTAGTAGCTAGAGCCAGCGGCAAAGTGTGAGAGAAACCCAGAACATAAATAGAATACAATATTTTTCCAATAGGCTTAGTATTGGTAATCTTGTGGAGAAAAATGTTTGTGTATTTCTATATGGAATTGTTGTGTGATTTTTTATATGTGCTCACTTTGTGATGATGCTAAAAGGCGATTTCAGCAACATTAAGCTGTACATAATGGCATCATGAATTTAATTTTCTTTGTGGTTTATGCTCAAATTGCATATTATGGCACCAAAAAGAGTGCCTAGCAAGAGAAAGGAATATGTCTCACATTATAGTAAATGTCAAGTCAACATGAAGCTATGTTCGGGGTGTGCTCCTAGGTGGATCATAGACCAGGAAGCATCAACACGTGTGAGACCTTTGGACACTCCTCCAAAGAAGAAAGGATGTGGTCCAAAAAGGTGTGTGTTCATTGATGATGAAGCACAATTAGATGGGGACTCCAATACCATTGATGAGATTGCTGAGCAAACATGTAGTCACTTATATGTTCATTTCATTTATATGTCCCTGTTGCTTATTGTTACTCATTGTTGTTTATCATTATATATATAAGTTATTTGCTACTATTAATTTTTATTGTTGTTTATTAACATCTATGTTTATAGAGACCAATGTGCACCATGAGGGTCTAGACGATAATGAAAAGATGAGTGGTGATAATGCTCAAGGGGAGGCCAAGGATGGAAAACAACAAAAGCACTCAAGGCACCTAGACAAGCAAGTCTCTCTAGGCTTGATGAAGGATGTACTGAGCTAGTTTTATGTCAAGAAGAGGAGGTTGCCTCCTACCGTGCCTCTTTGTAGATTGGTGGCTCATGAGGCAATCAGATTTGCCATAGATGATGCTCAGTAGTTGATTTCTTCCTTTGATTCTACTAGTTATCTAGAGACTATGGGACACTTCCTTGTGTCAGTTGCGGGTCCTAGAGGGGAGACCATACTTGTGACAGCCAACAATCTAGATGATTGGGGTCTAATTTGGCGTCAACGAAATGAGAGTTTGAGATGGCTCTTGGGAGAGAATGGCAAGATCTTAGGGGCAATAAGTTATTGGTTTGGGATGGAAACCATAGGCTAAAAATGCAGTCGAGACACATCAAAGAAAGTAAGTAATCATTTATACTTTGTCCATTATACATGTAGGCATTGAATATATGTATCCTATTCTTATGTTATCCGATTTTCAATTATAGAGTACTCCAACAATGCTCAATTTCATATTTGTGTATGGTGTCAATTCATTGAGGTGCCAATGGAGAAGGAAGCAGAGCTACTATTCACATTGGATACCACCAATGCGTAAGTCTTCTTCCTTAAACTATGCTTCTCATTGTCATATTTATGATTATGTTTGTTTCCAATAGTATTTCTAGGGCACATGTAACTCCAAATATTGCTCATGAGGTGTACATGTTCCAAATTTTTGGTCTTGCAAACAAAGAATCCATTAAAGATAGATTGAGTCCAAACATGAGGAAGTGGGCTAAGGTTGAGATGAGTATAGAGGGAAGGAATTATCATTGTGCCGTTCCATGGTATGACTCTCCTTGCACTTTAATATCTCAGCTTGTATGGAAGGTGCTTTTCTATCTCTAGCTCTCGTGTATGGAACGTGCTTTTCTATCTCTGGCTATAATTTTATTTTTGTTTTGGCATGACAGGATGAATTCCATCCCTTTCTCTTAAAAGAAACTGCAAAGGTTGAGGCTTTTAGTATAGATGAGGCAGAGAGGAAGAAACGATTAGATAAGTCAATAAGAGGAGAAGAGGAGTGCCTCAAAGATAGGGGTTACAAGTACTTATGCATTGCCAATCCCCAAAATGGGGATGATTTCTTTAAGTTGTTATTTAGCCTAAGGTGGGATGATACAAACATGCTCAAAATCACAAGAGACAAGTTGTATTGTCTTACAAGTTCAAAAATCTCTCCGAAAAGGTAATTTGTATTTACAAAGCAAGTTGCGTGCGTGTTGCCTTTTTTCTTCAATGCTTTCTATTCATACATATTGTTGTGCAACATTGGAGAAAAATATTACTGCATCTTATGAGTCTTATGAAGTCTAAAGATCCCCAATACCCTCACTTTGGTGATTACAAGCTCTTTCGAGTTTACATAAATAAACAAACATATTGGGCTCATTTGCATTTGGAGGCTCTGCTACAAATCCAAAGGATACAAGTAGAAGGTCCACAACTACCAGACTCATTTGAGGAGTTTTTCAAAGTTAACTTGAAGAATCATGTCATGTAGGTTGACACAACACAATACATCCATATTGTTTTTTTGACCTTTTTCTTAATGTAAATGTATGTCTCATGGATGGAGTGAAGTCTTCAAACACTGAGAGAAGATGCCAGAGCTTGTCCATTCATCCAAACACGTGATTTATAGGTTTATTTTGATTGTTGTGCATGACGAGTAATCATTTCTTCTCTTATGGTAAGTGCTTTGATCATTATGGAGTCATTTGGATTGAGAATGTTGCAAATGGATACTACAATGTGTAGAAGAGAAGACATTAGATGCAACTTTGGAATTCACAAGAGAGTGGATTGACATCCATGATGAGAATACCATGTATTCTCCAACATTATGTGAGAGAAACTTGACGGCATGGGAGGCAAATGTTTTGTCCTCGGTTGCTCAATTACCCTGTGGGATTTATCCCTAAGCAAGAGAAATATTTGCAAAAGAGTAAGTACTTCAACCCATGTAAAGCGCCTTGTTGCTTTTGTAGAATTACTTTTTATGCTTATGCATGAGGGTTTAAAGGTTGAATCGTGCCTGTAGGGTTCATGGAGGAGGTTCATGCTCATGATTCACTTGCCATGCCCGTTGCTATAGAAGAGCAAGCAACTATAGGTATTGAGGGTGCAAAAGGAAGTACTCATGCCATCAAAGCTCACAAGGATACTACACAAGCCACCTAAGGTAGTCATGATAATGTGCAGGCTACTCAAGCTACCATTGGGGCCATTACTACACCTCTTGCTAGCCCCATTGACAAGAGAGGCAAAGGGCTTATGAGCCAACCAAGCACCTCCACAAATCCACTGAGAAAAAATGTGATGCCATCATTTATGCCACCCACCACCTCCTTTGTTGTTGCAGAGTCATCTCTTGGCCGAGAGAGTTGGGAGAGGCGACCCATAACTCATTCAGTTAGGTGAGAAGCTCTTATATTAACTTAAAATTCATTTGCTTTGTTTGGCGCCCATGAGGAAGACTTATATGTATGATAATTAAAAATATATTACTTGAAATAATTATTGCAGGGTTCCAATATCAAACATACATTGATGCTTTACTAGTAGTTGTGACTCATATTGATAGATTTGCCCTTGATAGGTAAACATGGTGACCATGTTTTGCAAGAACCTCAATTTACATGTTGTGTGTAGCATTGCATCATTGTTTACTTAGCATCAATGACTATGTGTTGTTTTTTGAATAGCATCAACAAGTTTTTTGCAACACAGAAGACACATCTTTATAGCAAATATGGCATTCCATATCGAGAGGTAGCTCAGTTGATATTTTCAGATTTTCCTATGGGCTTGCTTGTGGATGCTCTAGGTCCCACTTCATTGGGTAAACTACGTTTTCTCTCATACAAGGTTTACATCAAAATCACTTCCCATATGTTATGAGCCTTGTGTTTCTTTTAGAGGACATGACTATTCCCAACAAGTAGAACACATTCTCAAAGGGTCTGGTTACGAGTTGCATGGATCTTGCTCGTGAGAGTATTTGGATGACGAGGGATTCTTGGTCAATATGTGCTTGGCAAATCATACAGTGAGTTCATTGTGGATGCAACAAGAGTGGGGCTTGTGCTTCACCGCACTTGGATGCTCATGTATAATTCCAAGGCTTATCAGCACCCTATTACTAGAGAGGCACTAAGATAACAAAGTTGGATGCTTTAAACATATTGTTATATGTTGCAAACAAGGTTTGATCACTTATTATATTTCCTCTCATGAATAGGTACTTGATCTTACAATGTGTATTTGGCATCGTGTCGGTCATGTTGTACCTTGCTATGATAGAGAGGCTAGGGAGAAGATTTCAGAGAGGTTGTTTCCAGTGTATCGTAGTTGCATGCTGGATGATTGTGTCTTTCCCATAGATATTGATGGTGCCATTCTTAGAGGTGGGGCGGAGAGGTCTCATCTTTTTTATTGGCAAGTAGTTTTGTATGTTTTTGCTCTTTGGTTTCGTTGTATAGTTATTTCATTGTTTCTACTTTCATGGTCACAGACATTTTGTATCTTAATTGGTGATATGGTTAGGTGGTTATTGGCTACATTTACAAAGCACTACGATTATGTTTTGGATGTGTTTGCAAGGTGTGGTGGTTTGGCACGGGCCAGTGCAGAGGAGATGAGACACTGCATGTGTCTAGAGCTAGATGACGTGCTCTATGGGGAATGTTTATCCACCCTTGTATGTGGACCGGTAGTGTGCTGAGGGAGAGAGGGTCTTTTGAGAGACTCTAGACATCTCGTTTTGTTGCTATATTTAGATGTTTATTATGTACTTTATTGTGTGATTATGGTTTGATCTTTGAATATGTCATGTGACTATATTGTTGGTGAGAGTGTGCCATGAGAACTTATTACATTGTTTAGTCTGACATTATGCTTTGTGGTTGGTTGTGTTGACACCATATCATTCAACTATATTGTTGGCATGTGTTGAGAATATGCTACGTTGGTTTTGTTTTCTTGATGTGTGTTCATGTAAATACAAATTGTCATACTAGTTTAGTAATAATGAAGAATTACAATTTTATTTTTATGTCACTTCATGTCTACAGTTTGTATCACTATGAATTAGTAATCATGCTATGAATGTATGTTGCATGAAAAAGCTCAAAAAAGCGAGATTGATTGCAAAAGAACAAAAATGACATAGCTCACAAAAATAAAATCCCCCTCATGAAGTTGTCATGGTTACATTTTATGATATTGGAACACTAATTCATGTTGTCAGAATTACTGCTCCTCATGAAGCTATCATGTTTGCATTTTATTCTATTAGAACACTAAGTTACGTTGTCAAAATGCCAAAGCATTGGAAGCCTAGCCTATTTGACCTTGGAGGCCACATTCACAACATTTTCTATATCTTAGTTATTAACTCACTATATAGCTACATGGTGTCATACTTAGTTATTTCCTAGTTATCACTACATAATAGCTTCTTTCATACCATCATTGGAAGGAGCATACCAAATAAGGATTACACCATTAGTTTGAGACATAGAGGACAAGACCTTCTAGCTCATCTTTTCTAAGGTTTCTTGCTTGATTTGGCAATTACAACTTACAATGGGAAAATGCTTTAAAAATCACATTTGAGACGACTGACAAAGTTTGAAGGTCTTTTCATAGTATCTGCATTTCCATGTTATGCACAATGTAAGCATTTTGAAGAGATGGGTTTGGAAAAGTAGTGGGGAAATCTTGGCATGGGTCTATTACATGCTTGGTTCACAAATATACAAATACTATGAATGGCATATAGTTTGACTTTGATTGCTTCCCTACATTACATTGTTCATAGAGATGATACACGTACTACTAGTGCTACAAATAGTTCTAAATAGAAAGATGGTATAGATTTTTCTCCCTTGGCATTTAATGAAAAACATATATCTAATCGCATAGTCCCACATGATTCATCTTTGTCTTGCAATGCATGGCTCAAACAAACTCTTCATGCAACTTATGTAATTAGATGTAAATTGTTGAAAGAGATGTCACACGTACTATTGATGCTCCAAATAGTTCGAAAGAGAACATTGATGGCACACCTATTGTTGGTGCTACAAATAGTTTGAAATAGAAAATTAGTGCATATTTGTCTCCCTTGGGCTTTTGATGAAAACCATGCATTTGTATCAAACTCTTAACTCATATACATAGTCTCACATGATTAATATTCATCTTGCAAATGCATGGCTTACATGATTAGCTATTGCTATTCATAGAAAGCTGATAGACTCAAACAAACTCCTACAACTCATGCAATTGCTCAATACAAGCTCAACATCCTCTCTTGCAGTTGCTATGGATGGCTTGGGGTAAATTTGCAAAAACACACGGGAAAATATGTCACCAGCACCCCTCTCTAAGATCCTCTTCTAAAACTTGATACTCTATTCATTGAAGAGACCTACTTGGTCATGCTTCCAAATGAGAGCATTACTTATCATGTCCATGACCAACAATGTTAGCACAAAAATATAATAATGTACCCCTTCGTAACAGGTAAACTACCATGGGATGATACAAACATGTGTGTTTTTTAAAGCATTCAATAACTATATGCCATACAAACAATAAAATCGGGTCATGTATGGATCCCGGAAGAAAGGGAGTTGCTTAAGAAGCTGAGGGCCTACTTGAGCCCAAAAGCATTGGGGAAACTTGTTGCAATAGAAGCACATGGCCTACTTGTAAGCAAAAGGTTTACTCAAACAATGAATATCGAAGAGGAAAGAAGATTGATTCTATTTGTGCTTATAGAAGAGAGCTTTAAGCTTTGGATCTCAGTGTTAAATACATGAGTGTGTTTCGAATTGAATTGGTGATGGAAATGACATACTCCGAGCTAAAAACATCAACAGGATGGTAGTAAATGTTTTCATCCTACTTCAATCTATTTCTTTCTTTAATCTTTAACCTTAACCTAAGGTTAATAGCCCCTCCCTAAACACCCCCAACTACCCCATTCACATTGTCCAAATTAAACTAGCACAACTTGTTGGGGTGATGGCACTTGTGCCTATGCTACTTGTGTATGCACTATACTAACAGTACTCACACACCTATACTAGGTGGCATGCATCACTATCACTTCATCCTCTATTCTTTTAGTGACTAATAAAACAAGGGAGGTCGGTCACACATTGTGACTGTGGAGTTCCCACATCTTGACTCTCTCTCTCTCTCTCTCTCTCTCTCTCTCTCTCTCTCTCTCTCTCTCTCTCTCTCTCTCTCTCTCTCTCTCTCTCTCTCTCTCTCTCTCTCTCTCTCTCTCTCTCTCTCTCTCTCATAGCTCACACCTCTAATTCTTTCACTTGCTTGTGCTCTCACTCAGGCGTCCCCCTTCAATTAGTATCAAAGTATTAGTTTGAGGAGCTTCTCGTTCAAGTTGCTTCAGCTTATGAATACCTATAGTAGTTCACTTCACGGCAGCCATGGTTTTCTTCTTCTAAGGTGAGCATTGGCCTTTCCCTTTGCCTCGGCTTCTCAAGGCCTATTCCAAGGATTGTAGGGGCTTCATTGAGCCTTCTTTGAGCTCTATGTCAGCTAGCTCAGCCCTCCCACACCTCCAAGTCTATTGGTGTAGCATGTGCTAGATTTTCAACCTTCTATCCTTCCTTTTGAGTAGCTCCCCTCTTCCATTTGGCTAGCTTATTGGCCCTTGGGTCACTTTGATAGTTAGTGGGCATTGCTTACCTTCATCCTTGGCATTGGTACTCAACTTGGAATGTTGGTTTTGAGCTTAAACACTTCAGCCATTCATTTTTTAAGCAAAGCAATATGCTATCATAAAATAGGGACATCCATTGAACCACTTTGAGAGCTTCATTTGTGATCAATTACTCATACACTCATTAGAGGCTTGGTATTCACACTGAATACACCCTTGGCATTGGCATTTAATGTTTGACATTGGATTTGAGCTTTCATACTTTAGTCCTTTGAGTGTCATATGGGACAGTTTGTTATAATAACATCTGGGATAGCATATTCTCAAAGTTTGGAGCTCCCGTTTATGTCTATTGATGCTCATTTAGTACACTGATGCTTGAGGGATGTTATGAAATTGCCTTTGGGATGCTTTTTGGTTGAATTGAGCCCTCATTTGGCTTAGCTTTCAAATGTTTTTTCATTGCTCTTATAATAGGACAACAAGCTTTTTATCAAGGAAAATATATCCCTATTACTCTCGAATGTCATTCATGTGCTTCATATAACATATTGATACTTAGCATTGATCTATGCACTCAAATATGCTATGGGATGCTCTTGAACTTGGTGACACTTGAAGATGTCATGTCTTTGATGTATTGAGCTTGTCTTGCTCACTTGGCATTTGGCTTTTGCTTCAATGGGAGTATTTTGGAACTACTTGACATTTGGATCTTTGCATTGATCTTTGGACATTTTTAGTTGAGCTTGAACATACTTCATCGAGACAGTGAGACTTTCATTTGATGTAAATGCTCTTTGGATGCTACTTGGATGTAGTTACTTGCCTAGTGGGCTAATTTGATTCTTGATTTAGATCTGGCACCTATCTCTATCAGTGATGTATATACACTACTTGGCCATGTATTGAGCCTTGTTAGTCTTGCTCAGTTGGTCGTGCATTTGGTAGCTCTATGTTCTTCTTCTTGAGACCTACAACATGCATGATGTCTATGCCTATTGGATGTATGATTTAGTGACACATTGAGGTGTGACAAATCTTGGTACCGATTGTATGTATCTTCACTCTACTAGTTGTTTCTACTTATCCTAGTTGTTTCCCTAGATAATCATGGCAATTGAAGCTTGGTCTTTTGTTGATTTGCCCACACTTGGTTTTGGATTTACTACTATATATATTTCAACATGTTGTAATTGCAGTTTTCAACATTGTTTATGAGTGCACACACTTTGTCTTGATAGTTCATTGGTTGCAGTTAGTGGTGGATAGCTCATTATGTACATGTCCCTAATGACTTGAGAAGTAAAATGGAACCAAAGGCTATAAAATGCATATTTCTTGATTATCCTAATGAAAATAATGGATATAAATGTTGTAACTATGTTATTAAAGAGGTTTACATAAGCAGGGATGTGACATTCAGTGAGTATGAGTCGTGGTAGAGACCTAAAGTTGTAGTTTTGATAGGGATACTTATGAGAGTAGTGGGATGATGGGTATGTGAATAAATTTTCATCAAAGAATACTCGTGAAAGTTAGCATATTGAAAATGTATTTGGGCCACAAGGTAATGTAGAAAGCATTGGAAGCATTAGCCCATGGAGTGGCAAATTGAGGACCACATAAAAAGAGGGTTGAAATTGCAAAAGGGAAAACCGGTTGGTGAAAGTTCAAAAGATGAGTCATTGATAATGAATTTGGGATACCTCATGTTAAGACTCTAGGTATAAAAATTACATGGAAGTATGTACCACTACATGCAAGAGCTATTGAGACACCATCTAGTGCACCTTAGTTGAGAAGATAAAAAAGAGTAATGCATCTAGTTGATAGATTAACTTAAAATGGATACATGAAAATGCATTATGCCTATATTGTTTCTCATCTATAACACAGAGCCAAAATGCTTTGATGAAAAAGTTGAACGTAAATGTTGGAGAGGCAATAGATGAAAAAATGGATGCTTTGAACAAGAACAAGACTTGGGATTTGGTCGATCTACCTTGTAGAAAGTAAGCTATCGTTCGTAGGTGGGTGTGTACAATCAAATGCAAGTCAAATGGCTCACTTGAAATATATAAAGCAATGTTGGTTACAACAAGGCATTCCCAAACATATGGATTAGCATACGAGGAAACATTTAATCGAGTTGCAAATATGACTACAGTTGGATCAATGATTGACTTGGCTTTGATTTATGGCTGAAAATTATATTAGATGGATGTTAAGAATGCATTCTTGAAGGGTACATTAGAAGAGGAGGTGTATGTGGAATAACAAGAGAGGATATGTGCACTAAAAGCATTAGCATTATGTATGCAAGATGAAGGCATTATATAGATGGAAGCAAGCACCCAGAGCTTGGTGTGACAAGATTAGTAGGTTTCTAGGCAACATGGGTTTCCAACAAAGTATGGATGATTACTCTCTTTATGTCAAACATTCTGAGGATGGTATGGGGGTTATGGTCATCTATGTTGATGATCTCTTTATAATAGTACTCTTGAGAAAGAAATTACGAAAGAATGTTTGACATAAAGGATTACTCTCTTTATGTCAAACATTAAGGATCCTGGGCTACTAAGATACATTTTGGGCATAGAAGTGATAGATATGTGAAATGGAATTTGATTGGTGCAAATATAATACTCATTAGAAATGTTTGAAAAGTATGATTACATGTAAAATGGTTGGTACACCATTGGATGAAAATGTGAAGATGGTTGATGGTGGACAATATGTTGAAGACATTAGTAGGTTCAAAGAGATGGTTGGTAGTCTAATCTACTTAACCATAATAAGACCTGATTTGAGTTATGTAATTGGAGTGATAAGCCACTTTATGTAAAAGGCATGCAAATCACAATTAGATATAGTAAGAAGGGTGTTGAGATATGTGAAGAATACAGTGAGTTATGGCTTGCTCTATGAAAAAGGTATCAAGCCTACCTTATTTGGATATATAGTTGCAGACTAGGCAATAAGTATTGTGAATAGAAGATCTACCTGTGGATGTGCTTTCTCATTATGTTTAGCCATGGTAAGTTGGAGCAATACGAAAAAACATATAATAGCATTATGCTTGCAAATATCCCAGTCCATCATTGAAGAATAATATGCATTGAAGCACAATCACTTTATCATGGATGGAGAGACAGACCTGGCACATGTCAAACCCAATGACAAAGTTACAAATACCTTTACCAAAGCATTAGGTAAAGATAAGTTTGAGTATTGTAAAAGTGCACTCATAGTACTATGTTTGCAAACTCATTATAGCCTTTGTTAGAAGTATAGCATGGGAACCTTGAGTAAGCAAGGGTACATGAGGGAAGGTGAGGTGTGAATGGACTAAAAGGCAAGGGAAACCCTAACCCTAGCCCACAGTGAGGCTATCTAAACAGCTTATAGGTCATTCTCAAGTTATGAGGAGTGTACCGTAGTTGTCCTTGAGCAAATATCCCTGTCCATCATTGAAGAATAATATGCATTGAAGCACAATCACTTTATCATGGATGGAGAGATAGACCTGGCACATCTCAAACCCAATGACAAAGTTACAAATACCTTTACCAAAGCATTAGGTAAAGATAAGTTTGAGTATTGTAAAAGTGCACTCATAGTACTATGTTTGCAAACTCATTCTAACCTTTGTTAGAAGTATAGCATGGGAACCTTGAGTAAGCAAGGGTACATGAGGGAAGGTGAGGTGTGAATGGACTAAAAGGCAAGGGAAACCCTAACCCTAGCCCACAGTGAGGCTATCTAAACAGCTTATAGGTCATTCTCAAGTTATGAGGAGTGTACCGTAGTTGTCCTTGAGCAAATATCCCTGTCCATCATTGAAGAATAATATGCATTGAAGCACAATCACTTTATCATGGATGGAGAGATAGACCTGGCACATCTCAAACCCAATGACAAAGTTACAAATACCTTTACCAAAGCATTAGGTAAAGATAAGTTTGAGTATTGTAAAAGTGCACTCATAGTACTATGTTTGCAAACTCATTATAACCTTTGTTAGAAGTATAGCATGGGAACCTTGAGTAAGCAAGGGTACATGAGGGAAGGTGAGGTGTGAATGGACTAAAAGGCAAGGGAAACCCTAACCCTAGCCCACAGTGAGGCTATCTAAACAGCTTATAGGTCATTCTCAAGTTATGAGGAGTGTACCGTAGTTGTCCTTGAGCAAATATCCCTGTCCATCATTGAAGAATAATATGCATTGAAGCACAATCACTTTATCATGGATGGAGAGATAGACCTGGCACATCTCAAACCCAATGACAAAGTTACAAATACCTTTACCAAAGCATTAGGTAAAGATAAGTTTGAGTATTGTAAAAGTGCACTCATAGTATTATGTTTGCAAACTCATTCTAACCTTTGTTAGAAGTATAGCATGGGAACCTTGAGTAAGCAAGGGTACATGAGGGAAGGTGAGGTGTGAATGGACTAAAAGGCAAGGGAAACCCTAACCCTAGCCCACAGTGAGGCTATCTAAACAGCTTATAGGTCATTCTCAAGTTATGAGGAGTGTACCGTAGTTGTCCTTGAGCAACTTACTAAGCAAGATTTATTTCTTGTACTTGAGCTCCCTTCTCCCTCTTGTGGACACAGTTTTATGCTCTCACTTTGATATTCCAATATGGCATCAAATCCATATCTGGTCAAACAAACTTTCCCTAACTCCATCTTGACGTAACTGCACAAGAAGATCTCATTTGTTTCAATCTATCCTCTTCTCCTCCATAGCCACTTCTAACCACCAACTAGTGGAGGACCTAAGGAGAGGAAAGGAGACAATATCCTCACAAGGTCTCTTCTAGGAACCTTCTCCCCACCTCAAGGCATAACTATATGGCACATCAGAGCCCAACGTTGGGCATGTAGAAGCTAAGCATTGCTCATTCTTTCAAAAAAAGTGCAGATTTGGTAGTGTGTTGCGATCAGTATAGAGGTGGTGCAATGGGGGCGGACTCCATAGGGCTTTGGAAGCACCCTAAGTGGACTGTCTACCCCTAAAAGGGTTTGCACTAATTCACTCTAGTTGCTCACATAAAGAAAAACCCTAACTATGGCTTTGGCAATCATAGCCAAAAATCTTCAAGCTTTCTCATTCCAACTTTAATCATCCTAAAAGTCACTAACATTGATTCTAATCATTGACTAATCTTCTTTGGAGTTTATTGCAGATCTTCTTTGGCCTAGATACACTTAATGGACATTAGATTGTTCAACATTTCTCAAGTGACGCATAAACTGTGAGATGAGTGCTTATAAGCACTAATGCTACATTTCTCAATCATGATCTTAGTTCAAATCGGTATGTGGATGATATTTTATGTCTTGAGGATATTAGATTGTTTCCTTCTCTTCATCTAATCACGTGTTAGGACATGTTGCATACAAGTCCTTTGGTGATTTATTTGCAACCCACGTCCCCCATCCATACTCCATATCAATGGGCAATTTTCCATTTTCAAAAGACTTCTAACCATAGCATCAATTTTGTGACTCATGATCAATTAAGGCAAAGCAAGGCACCTCAAGATCTCCCATCTTAACTAAAGTCTCAATGGTTGCTCTACCCCACTAGTTCCACATACTATGACTTCTAATAATAGCTCATGTTGCCTCATTTTTATTAAAATGCAATTAACTTATCTCTCTTGAGGTATGGTTGCAACCAATTGCATTTTCAATGTCAACAATTGTATTTTCATTGCCATCATCATCTTCTTGCATTACATGTATGCCTTGTAAAACTAGGTCCTCATCTCCTTGTATAGTAGCTTTAGCTAGATCTCGAACAAAACACTCTTTCTCTTTAGAATGTGAATAATCTCCTCATGAAATTCTTGCTTGTCATGCCAATAAATTCACCTAAGGTAAACTCTAATTAACTATTTAAAATCCATTGTTCTAGAACCATCTTCAAATCAGTAGTTGTCTCAATATCAGATTGCAATTTGTAACTTGGCTACTTGCCTTTTAATTTACCATGATCTTGCTTCTTTTTTATTGATAGAGCTTCCATAAACTTAAGTGACAGCCTAATAGGAGGTGAAGGCTAATTAAACTTAGGCCTACCACTCCACTTGGTGCCCTCTCTAAAGTCCCTAGATTCCCATCATCCTACTTCCTCTTTTCCTCTACAATAGTCTTGGTATTCTAGGCTTTGGAAATATATGCATATACAAAGAAGTAATTAACAAGAGCATCCCTTCTAGCCATTTGTTGAATATAGTTCATTGCCTTGTTCAACTCATCTATAGGAATCTTCCCTTCCTCTGCAATATGCATGGCATGTGACCAAGGTTTTATTTTCTTGCTAAACATAGTCTCACATCTCAAATCCTTACAGAAAATATTCTCAATCAGGCCAAAGGTTGCAGCCTCTATTGCAACATATGCATTTTCATCTACCAATTTCTACATACCACTCGATTGAGTAGCAATCGAGTTTCATGCATTAAAAAATTTCAATCTAAAGAAAATCATATTTTTATCCAAAGCATACTTATATGTTTCAATATATCTCCGCTCAAATTCACAAAGCAATTCTATTATAGCCAATCCTTAGTTGGGGTTTGCAACCCACTCCAAGAAGGTTCTCTTTGTGACCAACCCTACAACTTTTATAAAGTACTCATCTTTTAGCGCTTTCTTGAAATGATCCCATGTGGTTTCCTAAACTACTTAAATTTCATTTATGTGCAGCTTGAGTCCATGAACTGCAACTCGCATAAAATATCGACCCATTTGGTTCGCAGGAGTCTTCAAAATGTTTAATTTTTCTACATAGACGTTCAAATACTTTGATACATTCTTGCCATCAAACATCTTCACTTCATTTTCTAAAGCCCGCAATAGCTTCGTCACAATTCATTCAAGCTTAGGAGCAACCTATTACACTTGTTGTTATTCTTGTTGATGTATCTTGTGTTTGTTTTTGTGCTATTCTAGCTACAATTGTTGTTGTTGTTGTTGCAAATGCATATTAAAGGTTTAAAGCAATTGCCTTATGTCATCCTATTGCAAAGTATTATCCCCCATTTGTAGAATTCTTCATTTGGTATTTCACATTGGATTCACTAAAGGTGTTGGGAGATTATTTTAAAATGACCAAAAATCACAATGACTCAAGTAAGAAGAGATAAATGTAAGGAGAGAAGCTTTAGTGATAGGAGATGAAGAGAAAGAAAAAGGGTTTCAAGATTTAGATAGAAGGAGACTTGTATACTTAAATTGAATCTGTAGATGCTTTACAATACATACATTTCTCCTTGCAAACCAAATACGTATCACAAAACCAATTCATGAGTTTTATGCCTAGTGAAAATCTGGCTATATTTAGCCCTTCATGCATGTAACCCACTGTGTATAGATTTGGACAACATGCCTAGCATCTATGGTCCAAAAATAGTTTGATCATTCATGATGACAACCCAATATATAATTAGTCCATATAAATAGAAAATACCATTTTCTAGATCGCTTTAGAACCATTATTTCACCTTCATACATCAAGCTTTGCATTTAGGATAGTAGGCACATAGGAAAACATCAATTTGGTCCTCTATATCACTTGATTTAGAACCAAAGAAACATATAGATTTGAGATGAAAGTGTGTAATAGTAGTGATAGACTTTTTATGTGTGTTTTATAGTAGTGAAAAACATTCATTTTAGTCCCAAAACATCAACTTTCCAATGCATGACAACAATGGTTTAAGAAAGCTTCAAAATAGACCACTATGTCCCTTATTTTAGGACAACAAAGCAACCCTGAAATAACTCCCTATTATTAGCCTTCCCAAATAAGTCCTTGTCATTTTCAAAGCAGCTCTAAAGTGTCTTAAGTCCAATAGAAGGCCTCCAAAACCTTTAGATCTCAGCCAAAAAGTATTATGATCATGCTCATGAGAGAGGAAAGATTTATGACAGTAGTGGGTTGCTGTAAACCAATCCTGAAATACCCTATTTTCAACCATAGAAATTAGCCCAAAATTGTATAGAGATATACCCTATTTTGTCCTAAAGCAAACTCGTTCATACCTTGTACAGTGACTAGCCCAAGTATGTCCAAAATGACATGTAGATGGCAAACAAGAAGGAAGTAGCATTTGAAAAATCTAGCATATCCCTCTCCTCCTTGATTATTCTATTGTTTTCCTTTCCTCCTAAACTAATAGAATACTCTTGCTTTTTCCCCTATTTCACCCCTAGCCCTAAACTTTATGCAAACATGTTTGCATAGTATCCTCTAGTCTCTTCCACCCTTCACACATGTATATAAGATGGACAGTGTAATCTATCACATGTCTAGTCCCTTCAATTAGGTCATATTCGTATTTTAATGTTTGTCTTTAAAGCTACATGATAGTGGGTTTGAAGTGGTGTGGCTTGTCTCATGCATGGGAACTATGAAACAAGTTTTGCTAGCACTGAAATGCAAAATGTTTGAAACACCTGAAATGTTTCATTCAAACATGAATTTTAAATGAAAAAGATGTATTTTCTTGCTTTTTAAAGGTTTTTGGATGCTTCATATATAGGATAGATATCATTTGTTAACATGAACAAATTTTCATTGTGCAAATGTGTAAGTTGAAACTCATTATTTATAAAAGAAAATTGTCTCGTATGTGTTATTCAATTGTATCACTTGGCATTTCGCTTGGGGCTTGCCCAAACAAAACATTTTAGGGTGAAACATTTTTGAAGGTGAAATGTTTCGCAATTACGTTGGTGTCACATGAGTGTCTTGTCTCCCCAACACAGTAGACAACATGCCACAAAGGTACCATAATGTATCCTTGCTAAGATGATGGCATTGCTTGAACATTTGGGTTATGTATGAGCCTATTAAAGTAGATTTATAAAAAATTTAGGTACGTGGGTAAGCCCAAGATTGCCAAGTAAGGTGACCTTGATAACAATTTAGGATCTTTACCTTCATCATGTTGGGGGTAAAGGCGCCCCTGCCTAGCTGCCCGTGTATTACTACACTGACAGTACCCGCCACTACACACTGCAAGTGGCGGGCGCCTGTCACTATCACTCTATTCTTTATTCTTTTAGTGATAGTTTGAATAAAGGAAGGCCCGATCACACATTGTGACTGTTGGAGTTCCCATTTGTGTCTCTCTCTCTTCTTGCTCTTGCTCTCCGTCATAGCTCACTTCTAAGAAAGCTTTGATCCTTCTCACCTTTCAACTCGTATCAGAGCTTTGGATTAGATGTTGATCATGGAGCTTGACCCGGCATTACTTCAGCTCGAATTGAAGACCTAGAGCTTGGAGCTTCAATGCCCGCCATGTCTTCTTCCCCTCTAGGTAAGATTTCATCTCTCGCCCCTCCCGGCCCTCATAGGCACTTTTTGTAGGTGTTCCTTGGCTTCATTGGGCACCTTGTATGCCCCCATTTGCCCCCTTATCCTCAGCATAACCAGCAGGCCCCACAATCAGCTCACGTTTTTTTTGCTCCTGTTTCAAAATCTAGCTAAAAAATCCCATTTTTTCTCATATCTCGGGCATCTGGAACCCGATTTAGGCAAGGTAAGAGTCTAACTTGGGTTTTTGGCATGCTTCGGACACGATGGCGATGTCAGATCTACCAAATTTTGATCATAGCATTTTTTGCAACAAATTTGAGTTGATTTACAGTAAGAAAATGTCATGCTCTTAGCTTATGTGATGCTCCCGAGGCTTGGTATTTAATGCCCAGATACTTTGAGGATGTTTGCCCAATGCTTTGAGATGCTTTGGGAATTGGTTTGAGCTTCCATAGCTCGATTTATGCAGGGATTTACTATTGTACATTGTTTGGACAACAAGGTTTTATCAAGGATGGCTTATGCATAATGCATAATGCTCTTTGTTGACATTCGGTGTCCTGTTGGATATATTAATGCTTGGTCATCATGGTTTATGCCCGGATATGCTATTTGAGAGCTATTGAGCCTTGATTTGGATGCGGACACTTCATTGTTGGTTGGGATTAATGCTACCTTGGTTGACAATTTATTTTACCTCTAGTTTGGTTATGCCTATTGGTTTCGAGCTATGTCTTTGGGATATGCAATGAAGTATTGACCTTCGGGTATGACATCGAACTTGTATTTGGTTCTGAATCTTCATTTGAGCTTGAGCTCGGCTTTGGAATGCATTTGATGCTCCGTCTTGGATGTACATATGGCATGTATGTTACCTATGTCTGACCAGTCTTGACATGCTTGGCCTATGCCACTACTACATGCTACTTACATTGTTTGGAGCCGATTGCTACTAGTGCCTTGTCTTGGCTTGCATCTGGCTTCCAAGAACTTACTTGGGATATTTTTTGGCTTGCCAGAGTTGTATGTGGGATACAGTTGATGTCTATGGAGGCTCTAATTGGAGGCTACAGAATCTATATACTCATGATGTCTTATTGATGTCT